>NC_092143.1:66274574-66575074 GCF_043159975.1 Macaca nemestrina | reverse complement strand
TCCCATCGCAAAACAAGAAACCATCACCTGTTTCCTTCTTTTACCTTAAGGAAAGGATGTTTTAGTATTATTATTATTGTTGCTATTTATTGATTGGACACGCTTGTCAAGTTATAAATGCCTGAGAGGGCTACTAAATAGAGCTTAGATTCAAAAGTCTTGATGGAAATTAAGAGATTCAGAATACGGTTAATTACACAAAACAGGCAGAATTTTGTACAAGTACTATGTTCTTAATCAGATTTTAAAAAATTATCTGTTCTGTAAAATTAAGGTACAGCTATCTGTTAAGCCACCACGCAAAGACATCAAAGCTTTAAGGAAGTTGTATTTTTTCCAATCTAACCTTTAAACTGCCTGGACCCTCATGTGGATAGCTGCAAATACAGTGGTTTGTTTTTGTTTTTTTTTTTTTTCAATGTCTTCATTATAATTAAATGAGTTTTCAGTCCATCTGCAGCAATTTCTAAAGTGAAATAATAGTTGTAGTCAAGTGTAACTTTGCATGACTGTGAAATAAAGCATACAACTTTTATTGCAGAATCTGTGTTGGTACACTAAGGATTCCAGATTTTATACGTAACTTTATACATTCATTTTCACAGAAATCATTCAGAAAGGGAAAAATGTACAAACACCACGTTTTTACAATACTTTCCTTTCGTGTGGTAGCCATATGTGTGCAGAATACTATGGTGCCAGGTATGTGTGGTCCCAAGTTATGTGTGATATTATCTAAAATATTGATAGCATCTAATCCTGGTTTTATTGGAATGTGAAAAATTGCTAACATAATACTAACGCGTACCCTAATTTGTTAAAGTTTTCTACATGGGTTGCTTTTTTGCTTCTTTCTCAAAATAGTCTACTTTGCTTTAGTCTAAAATTGTTCTTTAATTTCCCAATGTTAGTATTTCTGTTGCCTTCCTCTATTAAGAGATAAATAAAACCCTTAGCTCAGAGATTTAGATCTGGCTCAAGAGCCTGATATTTCAGTTTGGGATAGTACTGCATACCATGTTAAGGGAGAATTAAAGCACCAACCACCCAAAAGACAAAAATAAAAACTATTTTAACCTAAATCTGTCAAATATTGACCTATACAGATAGGTAAAATGCTTTTGAAATGTATCTTTAAATACTTTAATTCCGCCCCCCCCACCAGGTTACCAAGGAGGGAAAAATCGTTGATTATGTCTCTAAACATAAACCCCAACATCTACCCATGAAGCCAAAGCCATCGTCCCTGAGCAGAATGCAGCAACTGTGTGAATATTCGGATGCTGTTGTTGATGATGGGGTAATAATGCATAAAGAAACGTGCAAGGAATTTCACTAAAGACAGGACAAATATTTTCTTAGGTCTCATTAAGGGGTCTCAAAGTCCAAGACAAAACATCACCCACTCCACCTTTTGGAGGGACAGATCTGGTAGGCAAAACTCCCAGTGATTTCAGCATCCCTTACCACCATATCCCATGTGAATTAATCAATTATGTGGAATTGGTGAGCACTTGGCTTTCATTAAACACTGCTGAGTAGCCTCACAATTACTTTCCATGCTTCGTATATAAACAGACACCAAAAATGTAAACTGTCCAATTCACCTGATGGAGACTACGCAGATGCTAAAGAAGGAAAACCGAGATTTGTCTTTCTTTGGACGATGCGAAAAAGCATAATTAACTACTGCAAAAAGGTAAACATGCCTAACTGATAAACATTTTTTCATGCTTAACAAAATTCATTTTGGGAATAGTGAACTACTATATATTCAGTTATTTATCTCCCAACTTTTAAATATATTGTTCTCATTCTTAAAACTGGAAACCAGCTACAATCAGAACGTCATTCATTTTCATTCAACAGTTTATCGAACATCATCATCCAACAAATTGTGCTGTCTTCCAAATAACCTATTTAACGTCTCCTGAATAACCAGCAAAAACATATGAAGCTTATAAGTTTTAGGTATTATTTGCAAATAACCTGAATAGTAGTATAAAGTTTAAAATGAGACACACCCTCCATTACTGAGTTCTATTAAGAACTTAAGTGTCTACATAATTAAACTTTCCATTTTGTATTAACATATGATTGATTTAACTTCTGGCTCTTTTCATGCATTGACTCCACAGCACCTACTTTTAAGATATTTTGCACTTCTCAGAATATCTTGCATTGATGAAACAAACAATATCTGGAACTGAGAATCTTACTTGAAAAAAAGGCTAACTTTTTTTCAACTGTTAATTCCAACAATAAATATATTGCTAAAGGAGGGATTAATGTTAAAGGAATCCTGTGTCCGTGAAACTTGACCTCAAAGGAATTAATTACAGAAAACACATTAGGTACCAGTTCAAGTAAATCTCCAATTTAAAATGTCAGTTGCAAAGCATAAATTGTCTTTGATAAGTTATAAGTAACGGTGTCAAAGTTGCAATCTGGCATCTAAACCAATTACAAAGAGAATACTCTGCTTATAATTTTATATAAATATCCTTAGTACATGTCTACTTATCTGTACAACAATTTCATATAATATTTTAAGATTTTCAAGACTGATTTTGGATTTTTTTAATATTGAAAGTTAGTTCAAATCTAGTGTAGTACCTGCCTGAGTAATATGACTGTATTACTTCACAGAAGCTTTCTTTTAAAGGAGGAACATTTTTAACAAGACTTTTTAAAGTCCTATGAAAGGGCAGTTTCATCAAAATCCATCTGAATCTAATGTGTGTGTCTGTGTCTGTGTGTTTAAAATAGAAAATATATGTGTTTGTTATATATGTATATACATCCACATGTATACATATTAACACATTGTTAGAACAACATATAAGAGACTTTTAAATTAACATTTGTGCAGAATGTTAGTGATGCATTTGGAAAGGCAATATTTTTAGTCCACAAAAACTATGCTCAGTTCCCAGTGCCTTTAATTGTCCACCATCTAATTCTCAGTAAGTTACTTGATTTCCATCCTACATACTCATAACCATACTCTACCTCTTAATCTATGAAATGGGTAGCAATGTTTGAATGCAAAGGCATTTAAGAACATCGCATGGAAAAATCTACATTAAATATATAAATATGGCAAATGCATTTTGTCATGAATAATAAATTCTAGTTTCAATCTTTTTTTAGTCTTATTTACTTGACTTCTTTTCTTTCATAAAATCTGAGTCATTAAACCCCTTTTAAAAAATTCTGATATGGATGCATTGAGGACTTTTCTACTTGGTGGTAGACTATATCCAAAAAGGTTAAGTTTTTTAAATGCACACTATACATTATTCATTTATTTTATAATACACGAATTCATTGAAATTTAAAGATTTAATTTCAACATACATAGAAACATTTAAAACTAGAGGTTTCACATTGTCATCTTTTCTTACTGAGGCTTTCATAACCACTGCAAAGGTCCTTGTTGAGCCACTGAAACAATAAAAGAGAGAAAATATCCTTTCTTCACTACAGAAATTGTGAAAAGAGAAGAGGGATCTTTCAGTAGAATAATATTTGCAAGCTACTTTTAAAGGTAACTGTGAAAGGTGAAGCATCATCTTAAGAAAAGAGATTGTAGCATATTAGAAAAACCAGATAGTATTCATTTGTGAATTCTCAAGGATATAGGTAAGTGATCTACTAACACAAAATGAACATGTACCCTTAAAAGAGACAATAAAGGAATAAAACAGTTGATAGAAATTGAATCTACCTTTTTAAGTATTGCTAATAGTATATATTTGTAGAACTTACTGACATATGCTAAAAATAATTACTGTCATCAGAAATACAAAATTTATAGATAATGAAATAAAGAGGAAATAGTTATATTTCCTAAAAAGGCAAATTATGTTTCTCTCACTTAAAAAAATTTATTATAAACAATTTTTCATAAGTTATATGTCTCTAGATAATCATGCCTTTGGTATAAATATTTTTAAAGTTTTAGAAAGTATACACAGTTGAATTAATTTTATACATTGAAAACAGAACATGTCATTTGGTTTATAACCCCAAAACTTTAAGTTTTTTACAAATGAGCACAAATGGATTTCTTTGTTACAGTTTAATATAATTATTAAAATACCAGAATATTTGGTTAACACTACAATTGATAAAAATTAGAATATCGGTCATTAAAATCCAGAGACAATTAAAAGAAGCCCTATGACAATAAGTGGTCATTACAGTTATTTTTTTTTATCCAAAAAGGATAAAATTCAAATGTAAAAGTTAAAGACCATACATAGCAGAGAAAAAAATGTAGCCATCTGTGAACACCAGCTCTTTTGAAAGATAACATTAAAGATTATTTAGTTATCTCTTTACCATGATACAGTGGGAGCAGAATAAATAGGTTTATAAAATTTCTCTTCGTTAAAATAAATGATCTATAATATGTTGTGTTGAATCTTATTTTCAAAGAAATCAAAGCCCTGTAATCTGAGTTCAAATAATTTTTGAGGATTTTTTTTTCTTTAGACTTCTAGGAAAATGAAACAGTTTCTTATAAAGCTGGAGTTTCAGAAAAGGGGAGACACTCAAACTTTTTGGTTTATAGTGAAAAAGAGATGCATTGTACACTAGAGGCATGGTATAAATAACAGGATTTTAGGTGTAGAGATTTTTCTTATACATGTTTTGAAATTGTTAAGAGTTCAATCGAATAAACTATTTGTTATCCTGCAGTTTGGAAATGTGTGCTCTCTATTACACAGATTAATAATTTTCAAAGAATCAGAACACAGTAAAGTCACTTATCTGTGGAGTGTTGCTGAACAGCATCTAACCTGTCTTTGATGATTTAGAAGGTGCTTCATAAATTTTTGGTATCTTTGAATTAATATTTATGAACATTCATTACCACTATAATCAAGACATGCAGAGATACCAATTAATAGAGAATTCGGATGAGAGAACGCCATCTACACCAAGCCTTAACTGAGTACAGACATTTCGTTCTTGTCTGCCTACAGTACCAGTATTTTCAATTTGGATAGCTTCATGCTAAATATAAATTTCCCAATTCAAAAGTATATAAATTTCTTTGCATATAAGTTTTTCTAACCTCTGTTTTTTCCTTTTATTCATGAAACCCTGTGAGGCCCTCTTAGTCAATGATCATCATCCTAATTTCCTACTTGGTAATTTTCAGAGATGTTCATCAGGTTGATCAAAATATAGGTGAAGAAGGAAGTGGATACAGATTTGAGACAGAGAGTAATCATTCTCAGTGTCACCTTTGATACTACATAAACACTTGTTATTTGCCCTTCAACACTGGGGCTCTTGTAGGCTCAATTCACAATAAATGGAGTCAGTATTCTTCTAAAGAAAAAATTCTAACCAAAAAGTTCCTGTCAGAGTTTTTAATCGTAGAGAACTTTCGCCCTTGTTCGTGACTAGTCCCCTCCTTTAAAAAAATTTAAAGAATTATTTCTTTTGAGCAGTGGGGTTCAAAACCCACAATTGTTCTTTTTGACTGATGTTGTCAACCCACTGTAAAATCTAGAGACTTCATATGTAGGCAAAATGTATCCGTTTCTACCACATTATTTTCCCTACAACACTGAAACTTTATGTGAGCAGTTTTCACTCAGGTTATCTAGATAGTATTATCAGTTCGTGGTATTCAAATCCCTCCTCATTGTCTCCCACGTGGTAATCTTTATGTTGCTGCTTTGCTGTTTTCATATCCTGCCCTTTTCTAAGGGATCACCTTTCCATTCCTTTTAAAGAGTACTGACCTCTCCTGCTATCATTCAAAGCAAGGAAGATGAAACTTAAAGTGTTTTCCCCACTCTTCTTCCTCCTTTTCCTTATTTTTTATTAAAATTGTAACATAAAAATGTCACTCTGAAGAAAAGCCTTGGGTTCATCATTCCCAGCTCCCCTTCCCTGGGAGGTGAATATGTTGCCTTTTAATCATGTTGGCCTTGCTTTTCCATAAGGCAATAAAAAAACAGTCTCAACAGAGGTTGCCAGTTATAACTTATGTATAAAAAATGGAATTAAAAACGTTTGATGAGGCAGAATCAGTTCCATAGGGACCCACCTCCTGTATTTCCCAAGTTTTTATTTTATCCTTGCCCTCCTCTAGTCTCTCTTCTTAATTTTGTCTTACATGATCCTTTCTCCCAAACATAGCAGTAGGATTTTAAAGAGGCCTCCTTTCCTAATTTTCCCATTTTTTCTTTTTTCTTACCAGCATGCCGCTGCATTTATTTTCTATTGACTCTGTACCCTGACCGTCTTCAAATATTCATTATAATTGGAAGTTGCAATCTACCTTCTCCTCTGATGCGTCAACTGCGTATGAACTGAATTCTCAGAGATTATTTCATTTTTCTTATTGACTAGATACATGAACCGGCTTTCAGTTCACTGTATAGTTTTCCAAATTGCCAGTCCAGAAGCATACCTCTGTCATCACCTCATCCTTTTTATTAAATGATTTTACCCGCCTTCAAATTAACTGGTTTCCCCAATCACATTTCTAAACCTCCATCTCACATTTGGATGTTAAACCCAATGCTTCAAGGTTTAAAACTAGAGCGTGCCTGTTGTGTGCAATGCTGCCTTCTGGGCACTCCCTAGAAACCCACCGTGTCTCCCTTTTGGTGAATGTATTCACTACCTTTAATCTCTCTCCTGTTTATTACAGTACTGAGTGTTATGTCAACTATTAATGCACACTACTGCAACCTGACAGTATAAATTCTAGCAGAAGCTTTTACAGGATGTAACCTGGTGGCCTCAGGGGTTCACATTTCTCACATCCTTCTCTGTTTCTTTTTCAGAAACACTTTCAATAACGCTTTTGGTGTGGACTTCATTAAAGTTTTACTTTTTCTTGAAAGCTACCCTTGACCCCCCACTTTTTTTGCTTTCTACCCCCACTCAGCCCCCCACCATCAGCCTTCATATTTCTAAAGGACCCAGATAAAGTATGTGTATTTACTGTGGTGTGGCAGGCAGCTTGTAAGATGGCGCCCATGACCCCTGCTCTGGTCTTCATGCTGCTGTGTCATCCCAACTCCTGAGTGTCATCTGCACCTAGTGAATTGCTTCTGACAATTACAATATGGCAAAAGTGATGGCATGCCACTCTGAGTTTAGAGTACAAAACTTCGTTTTGCTTGCGCTCTCTCAAACTCTTCCTTCGCTATTCTTTCTCTCTCTTTCTTTCTGTCTCTCTTTCTGTCTGTCTGTCTCTCTCTCTCTTTCTCTGTCTTTCTCAGTCTCTCTCCCTCCCTCCCCTTCTCTCCATCTTCCACTCTGGTTCTTTTCACTTGCTCACCTGCCACCTGCCACATTGTGAACTACTCTAATGCAGAAACTCTCCTAACGAGGAAATGAAAGAAATGTGACCAACAGTCAGCAAAAAACTGAGGCTCTCAGTTTCACAACCTGTGAACAAATGAACATGCCAACAACTGCTAATGAGTTAGGAAATGGCTCCTCCTCTGGCCAAGCCCTCAGATGAGACATCTTCCTCACAGCCTTGTGAGAGACCCACATCCATAATGCCCAGCTAAGCTGCACCCAGATTTCTGACCCTCAGAAACTATGAGATAATAAATGCTTGTTATTTTATGTCACTTAGTTGGGTGGTGATTTGTTACACACCATTAGCTCACGAATACACATGATATTATATATGTGGTTTACATATCACACTCTTTCATTAGTCAGTATAAATAGCAACAGGGTTTTAATGAAGTAGTGAGCTCTATTTTGCCAGGACCTAGCATAATGCCTGAACCATAATATGTGCTAAAAATATATTTATTGAATAAATGACCTAATGAGGACTTATCCTTTATTTAAAACTTCATTAATCACCACTTACAATAAGTTGGTGTATCAGTTGGGTTTCTTGGTAACTAAGTTAGGCTAACTGAAGCAAGAAAGCAGTACAATGAAAGGAGAACAGGTAGCTTCCAGAATTGAGGAAGGCTGAAGAAGGAAATTCAGGGAATACACGAGCAACAAGAGAGGGTAAAATCCATCAAAGTTCAGTCGAGGTCCTGCTGCTTGACACAGGTCAGGACATCATGCTGCAGGATGCTTGGACACTGCTGGACTTCAGATGCCAGGGCTGTCACTGTGCATCACCTCCAGCTGTTCTGGCCTCCTTCCATCATTTCCCAAAGACCCTAAGTTCTGAGTGGGGCACTTGTTGACTGAGCTGAGGTCACATACTAGTGCCTGCCTGCTAGGGTGCAGAACAAAGGACCATCTACTCACCCTTGATTAAAAAAAAAAAAAAAAGGTGAGTCCCTGTCCTTTTCCAAAATCACCCATGGTGGTGTTTTCCCCAGAACAGAAAGAGATCAGGGGCTGGCAAGTGCTCACACCATCGAACAATAAATAAATTATTCTAAAACTCAGTAAGAAACCCACCCATTAGAGAAGCAGCTCTTAGAAGCTTTAGTATTCTCTTCTAGGTAATTTTGGGTTTTTTTCTTTTTAAACTTTCTCACCAAATGGATTCTCTTTTTAGCACAAACTCTCTAAAATAATGGTCCGTGCATAAATATTAACTACTATTCCCTTCTTGCCACCCACTTGCCATCTATTATAGTCCATTTTCTAGTCAGATGTGTGAACAAGTAAAAGAGCATGTTTATGTGATTTCTTTTCTCAGGTATGAAAAGAAAGAAATTAACATTTTAGTCTGAAGAAATACATTTGCCAAGCACCCGGTGCAGTGCCCAGTGTAAAGTCAGTGATTGGGATGGATCTTTCTGCCACATTTCTCCAATAACAATTTGAGGGTTTTTTCCCTGTAAGGTTTCATATGGTATCTCTATCCTGGTGGAACTAATTTTCATAAATATTAATCTTCTCTTCTCTTACCTATACTCTTAAATTATTTATTTTCAGGCCCAACAAAAACTCACCTACTAAGACTTATCCTCATATTCTGTCATTTTTCTTTATATTATCACTTTACATCTTTATGGGCCTCTATTCTCTCTTGTTTCTCAGATCTCTCCAACCTGGTGCTTGGGAGAGAAGTTTGCACTAAATGAGCCCCTGTGCTCGTTTCTGTGGATTTGTCTTCAGCTCCCTCCCTCTACCCTCATCTTTACTTGTGTTCCTAATATCTTTATCTGCCCAGTGGCTGGTTTTCTTTGTTTTTCCTTTTTCACCTTCTCTTTATTTTGGCCTCGTTTTTTCTTTCTGCTCAGTCACTCCAAAGTTCTTTCTCTGCGTCTTCTCATATTGAACTTCCTATCTTAGTTCATCTCTATCTTAATTGAAGAACTAAGACCATTTTTCTCCTTTTTCTTTTTCTACTTAACTTGCTTCATGTCAACTGTAGTTTTTAACCATACAACATTAAATCAACGCACACTTACTTATTTATTCTGTGACTGGAACTGCATGATGGGATGTGGCGAAGGGGGGAGTCAAAAGTACATCAGAATTCTGCCCTCAGGAGCGCAGGGCCTAGCAAAGAAGGAAAATGGCTATAAAAACTGTAATAACATATGATTCTCACCATCCCAAGGGGATTACCAAACTATTTGAGAGCACGAGAAATGGAGAGACTGATTGTGCTTAAGAAGGCTGAAGTGGGCTTCACGGAAGAGGTGACATTTAACCTGGGTCTTGAAGGATGGGTAGAGTCTTGCCAAACAGAAATGGGGAAAGCTATTTCAGGCTCCCTGTGTCCAGGCAAATGGGTTGCTTTATTCTTCCCTTTCTCACATTTATAATGTTTCTCAGTACACGCAAGGATACAGTATCTCCTTTGACATACAGATTTATGTCCAGCTACTGTTTCCAAATAAATATTGCCCTTGACTCAATTAGCACAAAGCTCAGTCACAGGCTGGGTGCGGTGGCTCAGGTCTGTAATCCCAGCACTTCGGGAGGCAGAGGCAGGCAGATCACTTGAGGCTGGGAGTTCGATACCAGCCCAGCCAACATGGCAAAACCCCATCTCTAGTAAAAAATACAAAACTATCCGGGCCTGGTGGCACATGCCTGTAATTCCAGCTACTGGGGAGACTGAGGCACGAGAATCGCTTGAACCCAGTAGACGGAGGTTGCAGTGAGCCAAGATCATGCCACTGCATTCCAGCTTGGGCAACAGAGTGAGACTGTCTCAAAAAGAAAAAAGAAAAAACAGCTCAGTTACAATTTTTTTCATTCTTTTTCTTCTCTTACATATAGTTATTTTAAAACAAACTTTTGGAAAAGTGGCCCACTTCTAAACCACACACGCATACACACACACACACACGCACACACACACACACACACATCTAGACTTTCTGGAATTTTGTAATCTATCTTGAATCTTGAATCATACAGTCTACTCATTTTAAAACTGAGAGACATCTAAGAGGCAAGAGAACTAACTTTATGCTTCTTATTTACTGATACAGAAACAAAGTCTCTGATGCTAAGGGATTTGCTCCAAGTCACAGAAGCTTAACAGAAGAATCATCCCTAATTATTTTATAAAAAGATGTATAACATAATTGTAACAAGGGCCATTGGCTAACTTTTTTTATTGTTGACTTTAGCACCTCTGCCGACTTAGAGAACTGATACATACCCAAAGTTGCCCTTTCTTGCCTTTGTTTTTTCAGGTAGTTATTTCTCTTATCCTAGGTCACTCCACACCTATGACTTTATTCCTCTCTTTTTGTGGTCGTTTATGATTTGCTTCCTGATTTTTTTTCCCCACTTGCTATTTAGAACTTTCTCAGGGCCCTCCAGAATGATCCTCCTGCCTTGCCTGGGCTGAGCTAGCCATGATCCACCATTCCTCCCCATGCTGGTGCCCTGACCACCCTTTTGTGGTTCTGCCAAGCCCTACAGAGGGCAGGAGAGAAAGGATCCCTTGTAAGACAGCTCCAGATGCTCCCTTTGCTTTAGCCCTGTGATTCCCTCTTAGATAGAAGTTATATTCCTGTTTTTAGAAGGACCCACACAAAGTTTTCATTTTTCAAAATGATTTGGGGATAGCATATAAATATGGCAGTAATGAATACACAACTTAAAATGTGTACATAGATTCCTTTATCATAATAACATTCTTAGATTTATTTCTTAATCTCTCTAGAAACACATTTATCCATTACTATCTCAGTATCTAGAACTTCACCTTTACGAGATCCACTTCAGGTGGCTAGAGCAGTGTTTTAAAAAATACCAATTGGATCATGTCACTCCTTGTCTAAAATCCTCTGTGGCTTTTCCGTTGCACTTAGACCGAAATCCAGGCCCCTGACCACAGCATGTATGACCTTGCAGGATATGGCTCCTGCACCTGTCTGACTTCCTGCCCTTCAATTCGCCTCTCCTGCCTCACTCAGCTCATGCTACATTGACCTTTCCATTCCTTAAACATACCAACCTACTTCTCATTCCCGGGCCTTTGCACTTACAGTGCTCTCTGCCCAGAAGGAGCAGCCCCCAGAGCTTTGCCTGGCCGCTTCTTTCCAGCATCCAGCACCCTCCGTGCTTACTCCCTAACACATCACTTCTGTTCTGTTTTCCTCATGGTACTTACCACTAGCTGAAATTACTTTGTCCATTTATTTATTTTTTGTTGTTAGTCTCCTCCCTCTAGAATAGCACTGTCCAGTGGAACTTTCTGCAATAATGGAAATGTTCTCTATGATGCACAGTGTAGTGGCCACTAGCTACAGGTGGCTATTAAGCATTTGAAATGTGACTAGTGAGACTGAGGAACTACATATTAAAATGTAATTGAGTTGATTATTTAAATATTTCTCTTATTATGTATTTGGTTTTAAATTTTATTTAAATATCTACATATGGCTAGTAGCTACCTTATTAGATAGCACAGCTACAGAATATCAGCTCCCTGAAAGCAAGAACTTCTTGATTGCCCTTGAATCTCCAGCTTCTGGCATAGCAACTTGCACATAGTAGGTATTCAATAACGATTTTTTAACTGACCAGAAACATTTTTGTTTTTGTTTAAAATAATCTCTTAGTTCAAAGAAAAAAAAAGGTTTATGCAAAATTCATGATGTTCATGCAAATCACATGATATATCAGTCAACTATTACCACAGTAATGCTGCATAACAAGCCACCTTCACATCCAGAGGTTTCAAATGGCAATAATTTATTCTTGCTCGTATATCTCTGTGTCAGTTTGGGTTCAGTGAATCTAATCTGGGCTTGACTCCAAGTGGCAGGCTGGGTCCAGACCTGTGCCATGTCTTTCATCCTCCTTACACCAGCAAATTAACAGGGGCACATTCTCTTCATAGCTATGGCAGAAGCACAAGAAGACAAGCCCAACAGTGAAGCCTATTTTAAGCCCCTTCTTGTGTCACAAATGCTAACATCTCATTTGCTGAAGCAAGTCACATGGGTGAGTCCAAAGTCAAGGGAAAGGAACGCACACTGCCTTGAGGTGGGGTGACATGGCAAAGGAGGTATATACAGCATGGACGAAAAATTGAGGCCAATGCTCCAATCCACCATGTCTTTTAGAAGAGTCTCATACAAAAGATATGATTACAAATTGAATTGCCGTAGGATTAAATAAAATATGTTTTTCAAGGTTTAGCTAGAACATACATAACATACACATAGATGCCCCACATAGAGAAATGAATATATTCTAGAGAAACAAACAAGCATTTTTCTGGGGACTCCAATTGAGATCAAGAAATCCATGTGAGAACAAGGCACACTTGGGAATTTTGTGAATGATGTGTATAAGAAAGTACACAGTGACATCTCTAAGCCTCATGATAACAAGGGGGAAGTCCTGATCCACCGAACATCGCTGAGACCACAAAAGTTGGCCCAATAAGGCATGTAGATTTCAATGTCAGAGTTGTAAGGCAATGTGTATTCTGTAGAAACAGTGGTTCAAACATTTATTTTACATAAAAGATTATTGGTTCTAGAAAGTAATTAGTGTCTAGAAAAGGTATGTATAGTGGTATGCTGGTACATCTGCTTTCTTGGGGTTGGGGGGAGAAGCCTTGATTTGTGATGTTGGACAATTTCTGTGGTAGAAATACTCCTATCATTTCCAATTTCAAGCTCTCGATGTAATGTCACAGAATGCTGAGTTGGAAAGAGATGAGTACAAGTGACTCCAGGAGCTGGTCTAAGCTGGTGGCAGCACACCACCAGAAAGGTTCCTATGTGCTGTTCCACAGACACAAGTATGTTTTGTGCAGCTTTATCCAAGAAGTGAACAAAATACTAGAAAATACCAGCAAACCCTTTTATAAAGTCATTGGGCATCTCCTGCTGAAATATTGCTGCAATTCTGGTTGTTCCACTTTAATAAAAACCTAACAGAGCAGGAACAGGTCAGGGAAAAGGCAAATAAAATAAAATAATGATAAAAGGATTTCTTCAGGGCAGTGTTAGCCCAGACAGTGCCATAGTGTGAATTAGATGGAGGTGTCCTCCCTGGTGGACATAACCCCATACCTCCTCACCTGGGGAGGAGCATGCCAGCTGGATTTGAGCCAACACTCACCTCCTCAGCAGGCTCCCTTGTGCAGACCAATCTGTACAACCACAAGGGTTGGCCCACTGCTTCTGTAAAGGGTTAGAATTGTTTTCTTTGGCCTAGAAAGATCTGAATGGTGAGCAACTAGTCACATAACATTGTTTAAAATTGTAAAGGATAATGTAAAATATATATATATGCACATACACACAGAGAGATGGGGAAGGAGAGAGAGAGATAAAAGAGAGTTTTGCTTATTCAACTTTGGAACACTGAAATTAGGGACACACTTTGAAACTGAAAAAAACAATTTTTAAGCAATTGTTACTTTTTACAAGTAAGTCTGAAACTTATACTCCGGGATTATAAACTAAAATGTGTATCTTCTAAGGAAGAGTCCTAATGGCCAAGGATAGAGAAAAAGAGTACTTCATCACTTAAAATATTTTATATTTTTTATTCAGTATTTTAAAATTCATATGCACATGACTCTGAGTCTGGATCCCAGAATCCTGATGATCCGTTCCGGTTGCATGCCCATGCCTTCCTCTCTGGGACTCTGCTCCTGGGAGGTTCCCAATGCCACCTATCTTTCCTAAATCATCAGTTTTTCTCCGTCTTCTCTCCCTCCTTGGCTACCCTGCCACATCCAGCTCTGCTGCCCACTCATTCCCTGGAATTCAACACACATTTTATAGAGAGCTTGTTATGTGCCAAGCACTGTATAAAGTCACAAAGAAATAAAAATAATGTCTCTCAATTAGGGTAAATAGGCATGTAAATAAGTAATTTCACAATAGTTTGATAAGTACAAAGAGATGCAGCTTCTTGATCTTTCAGTAGTGTGTAGAATAGAGTGACTAACACCATTGGGATATAGAGAAGCAGGGATTTCCTTCCTAAGAAAGAACCATCGCTTAAACAATGGCCAACAGTTTTGCTTTCCAGATAATATAGAAGACACGATATTCTAAATAGAGGGGGCACCGTATACAAAGGATGAAGATGTGAACAGGCTTAGAGTTACAAGTGGTCTGGAACTGCAGAGTGAGAAGGGTGAATGGAAATGCAGGAGGTGGTAAGGCTGTACTGGGAGGCAGGACAGGAGCAGGAACAGAGCCCCTGAAGGATGGAAGCAGGGAGATAATAAGATCAGATTTGTGCTTTGGAAAGATCCCTATGGTAGGATGTAGAGAAGAGGGAAAGAGAAAGGCAGAGTCTAGACTAGTCAGGGGACTATTAAAGTGAGCCAAGCCCTTGAGGGCTAGGGCTTTAATTATGGGTCTTGTCAGTGGCCATAGAGCTGCAGGTCACTTAGGGGAAATCTAGGGGTTGAACTTAATCTTGTGGGGTGGTTAGGTGGGAGATGAAGGAAGGAATGATGACTCCCAGATCCCTGGCTTTGGTGGAACAGCAAATGGAAACGTTGTCAACTGAGTTACAGTCTAGAAGAGGCAGAACAAGTGTTGAGGAGGCAGTGAGCTTGGTTTGGTTTTGGACTTGCGGATATGAACAACGTTCTATATTGCAGCAGTCCCCAACCATTGTGGCACAAAGGACCAGTTTTGTAGAAGACAATTTTTCCAGACTGGGGTGGGGAGAATAGTTTGGGGATTATTCAAGTGCATGACATTTATTGTTCACTTTATTTCTATTTTTATTACATGGTAATATATAATGAAATAATTATGCCACTCACCATAATGTAGAATCAGTGGGAGCCCTGAGCTTGTTTTCCTGCAACTAGATGGTCCCATCTGGGGGTGATGGGAGACAGTGACAGATCATCAGGCATTAGATTCTCACAAGGAGCTGGCAACCTAGATCCCTCTTACACACAGTTCACAATAGGCTTTGTGCTTCTATGAGAATCTAATGCCGTTGCTGATTTGACAGGAGGCGGACCCCAGACAGTAAGGTGAACAATGGGGAGTGGCTGTAAATACAGATGCAGCTTCACTCCTTCACCCACCACTCATCTCCTTTTGTGTGGCCCGGTTTCTAACAGTACCAGTACTGATCTGTGGCCCGGGGGGTTGGGGACCCCTACCATATTGGATACTAATAGAAGAAGATTTAAAAATCTGAGCTTTGCCCCTTAATTGCCTGTCGTGCCCTAGGTGAATTGTATCACTTCTCTGGGCTTCAATTTTCGTACCTGTAAAGCTCTTGGGACAATGCCTGGCAAGTAATATTTTCGTATTATCTGATTTCTCCAACGACCCTGTGAGGTATGGACAAGTATGCTTATCCTAAAGAAACTGAAGCACCAAATGACTTGCAGAATTATAGTTGTGTATATAAAATCACTTTGTAAGATGAAATTCTTTATATGCTACTGTAGTTTTTCCATTCTATTGTAGTCACTAGTATTCTCATATAACTGGTCTTTAGTTGTCCCATGCATAATAATGATTTTCAGCTTCATGATAACCTGAGAACAAAGACTGGTCCTCACTATCTTTTATGCAGAGCAGTAAGAACACAGTAGATTCTCAATTCATGCTTATTGATGGTTTGAGCCAATGGATATTGACTAGCTGATCAACTGGAGCTTTCTTTTCGTAGTTCGTTCTACCTTCTTCTGCCTCCGAATGACTTTTGCCCCAAGGGAAGAAAAAGAGGATTATTAATTTAATATGCAGCATAGCATATTAAATATTAGAGAATCTATGCATGGACAATTTTATACATCAGCAGGCATCACAATATTCTGGATTGACCATGTTTTGAAATGGAACGTTATAATGCTGAAAATTAAGAAATATTCTTTTCAATGTATGTTGGCAGTAAAACAGAGTCATATGATCATGCTGAAAATGTCCTGGACCTGCTGCAGAATACAAAGTTGTTTTTAAAAAACCAGCACTTTGGGAGGCCACGGCGGGCGGATCACAAGGTCAGGAGATCGAGACCACAGTGAAACCCCGTCTCTACTAAAAATACAAAAAAAAAAATTAGCCGGGCGCGGTGGCGGCGCCTGTAGTCCCAGCTACTCAGGAGGCTGAGGCAGGAGAATGGCGTGAACCCGGGAGGCGGAGCTTGCAGTGAGCCAAGATCGCGCCACTGCACTCCAGCCTGGGCAACAGCGTGAGACTCCGTCTCAAAAAAAAAAAAACTGACAACTTTGAGCACAAGGCAGTTTCTGTTTTTACTTTACCCTCAAGAACTCATTGCACCAAGAGCATGAACCCATGAGAGTAATAAAATAATTACAGCTTTATTTTACTATATTCTTTCACTTAATTTGATCCACTAATGTCTGCCTATTTCAGGTAGAAAAAAAATGAAACTGGCTAGATGAAGTTGATATTTTCTCACTGCAAGCTCCGCCTCCCGGGTTTACGCCATTCTCCTGCCTCAGCCTCCCGAGTAGCTGGGACTACAGGCACCCGCCACCTCGCCCGGCTAGTTTTTTGTATTTTTTAGTAGAGACGGGGTTTCACGGTGTTTGCCAGGATGGTCTCGATCTCCTGACCTCGTGATCCGCCTGTCTCGGCCTCCCAAAGTGCTGGGATTACAGGCTTGAGCCACCGCGCCCGGCCTGATATTTTCTTATAATCTTAAAGTCTCTCTGCAGAGACCTTTGTCATCATTTACATATTTCTTTTTTTTTTCTTTCTTTTCTTTTCCTTTTTTTTTTTTTTTGAAACAGAATCTCACTCTGTCGCCCAGGCTGGAGTGCAATGGCGCAATCTCTGCTCACCGCAAGCTCCATCTTCCAGGTTCATGCCATTCTCCTGCCTCAGCCTCCCAAGTAGCTGGGACCACAGGTGCCCACCACCATGCCCAGCTAATTTTTTGTGTTTTTAGTAGAGATGGGGTTTCACCATGTTAGCCCGGTTGGTCTGGATCTCCTGACCTCCTGATCCACCATATTTCTTAATAAAATTTCCTTCAACAGTCTTAACACTGAGGGCACTAGTAAACCCTACTTTCACCAATGAAACACCCTCAAACAATATTTTAAAAGAATTTATCCATTTACCAAGTATTGCTTTATTCTGAACACTTTGTGTCTGTGTGCAACTACTGAGAACGACCATTGCGAGAGGTAGGCAAATAGCATTTGATTTGGAGTGTTAGTGAGGATTGACAATCTTTTCTTTTCTTTGAAGGGATAGAGAAAGAAATATAAGCATTTGAAAGGAAAACTGTAAACCCAGTTCAGTACAGAAATCTGTACAGAGATTTCATTTTTGAAACGTATCCAGTTCAAGGGTTAAATGAAAGCGAAGCACTCACTTTAACCGTGTTTTTGAAGAAAATAAAACAGCTTGATGTAAGTTAAATGAAGGGAGTCTATGACTTAAAAGAAATGGACAGATAGAGAAAAAGGTCACCAGATTAAATTTTCCCTGAGGGAAAAGTCCTTCTTTGGAATCATTAACCTCCTTCTAGGTCACTCCTGAAAAAACAGCAGGAAATCCTCCTGCGCCGGGAAAGATGGGTGCATCCCGGCTGCCCACTGACCTGGGAGGCAGCCCTGGAGTCTCTCAGTTCCCCTTCAGGCGGGCTTGATTTTAAGTCCTCTGTTTTAAAGACACAAGACCTCTTCTTTTTGAACTCTGAAATCATAAAACATAAAGTATGTTTTTAACATGAATAATCCAATGCTGTTTCTCATAGACAAAGGAAATACACAAAAACGGATAGCAGTTGTCTCAGAGTTGCAGTGATTGTGTCAGGTTTTTTTTTCCCTCTTATTTCCCCAAGCTTTCTGTAAGATTTTCTTATATTTTAATTTTTAAAAAGCTATCTGTCTTTGCTTTAAAAATTTGTAGTTCTTCTATATCTGTATAGATTGTTGTTGTTGTTAACTATATCAGGAGGGTGTTCCTGAGTGGAGCAGGGAAGCTTTTTACTTAGTGTGTATTGACAGTTCTTTCAACATACTTTCCACAATTTTTTTTATTTATATACTGATTTATAAAAAGGGGACATAGGTATATTAATAAAGAATTTTTGAGACTAAAATGAAATTTATTTTTTGAAACTCCCAAAACAAAATACAGATATGTCCTAGCTAAATTATTTTTAAATATATCTCTCTTCAATGTCTTTTTTTCCTACACTGAATTAAGAATAATTAACAATGTACGGTTGTATAAACAACATTTAGTTAAAACAAATCTGATTTGTAAACTACAAACTAATAGTAATATCAGCTTTGAACCCTAAGCTTTCCTGTTATAATGGACCACAAAGTAAAACACCATGTTAAAAACAAGATTTGGCTGACTAACTACAATGCATGAAACAGAACAAACCAGTAAGACTGAAAGCTCTGAAGGGTACAGGAACCCACTGTGAGGTTCCCCCCAACCTTTGATGCCTAAATCAATAGTAAGAAAAGGGAAAATATATTTTTTAAGAGTTGCAAGGGAAAGAAAGATGCATAAACCACTCACTGCTATATAGCAAAACATGAAAAATGCGCTGTCCAAGTTTTGCAGGTGATTTGTATATTCTTTTCCAAATTGGTTCTACAGCAAAAGAGAGCAACGATTTTAAAAGACAGTGAGGCAATTTTGCAGTCCCTAGAGAATAAAGAGAAACTGAAGCATCAATGAGAAATAAAACTAAAGTACACTTTGTGAATCCTGACACAGCCTAGGTGTTGGCACGGGGCTTCTGCTAAATTCAGGTACCACAGGACTCATTACCTTTTTGCTCATGTTCACACATTGATTGAATAGCCCAGAAGTACAAATCTTAGTGTGCATGTAAGTTACTTATTATGTAACATAAATTGGGTACAAAGGTAACAATTGCCTGACTGGGGTATGGTAAGAAAAAGAATTGTATGGCTCACTGTTTTCTAGCCAAAACGCATTTTTGAAGCAGGAAATCAAAAACACATCACAAACCTTACAACTAGACTAAACACATTAAATCTGCTGATATTAGTAACTGTCACGAGGCTCTCAGGCTCAGGGAGCCGCAGCTACTGACAGCTACCCACTCCCTACCTCTAACACACTCTTCTCAGATTCTTTGCTGAAGAAAAGTGAACAAATATTCCATTGTTGCTGCTGTTTATTAAAATGGTCCCCTGGAATTCCCTGCAGACGCTGCTTAAACAAAAATAACGAATGGAACACCCATTTGATGCACAACACAGATCTGAACTGAGAAGCAAACTAAAAGGTTTCCAGTGACATAGGCCAGAACACGTCTGAGGACCCCCCAAAATAAATCACTAACATGGCCATTCTCTAAGCTTCCTTTGTTTTCATTTGCTTCAAAATGCATCTTACTAACTCTTCACTCATTTTACCTTAATTTCACCTTTGTCCTTCAACAGCAAAATCAAATCGTTTTAAAATTCTGAGGATCTAAAAGATACCCAGCCACCCCCACCCCAAAAGAATATTGGTTCTGTTTCAGATGGACTTCTTCCTGCAATGCCTTGTGATTGCTGAGGCTTCATGAAGTTTAGATCTAAATGGCTTTTTAAAATAAGGCTTATATTTCTTTCCTGTCAACTTCAATATGAAGGGCAGAGATGTCTTTTAACATCAGTTAATTGTTGGCAGAGTATCTGATTCGTTTATTCACAATGCCAGACTTATTCCTTGCTAGCCAGCTTCTTTGTTTGCAGGGATTTCTTCCCCACTGCCCACCAACCAGAAGCCCACTTTTTTCATCTGGTACTAGATTAAGGAAAATGTAGGAATCTGCCTAATAAGGGGACATATTGTACTCAGAGGCAGGTTTGCCATGGTTATCGCCTTTCTTCAGAAACCACAGTCAAGAAAATGCATATTGAACATTGTCCAATGCTTCAGGCTATGTGGAGCTAAAACAACTATAAAGATGCCGATTGTCACCTCCTAAAAAACCTTAAGAACTTAAAATTGAATGGTGTATATTTCACGTGGTTCCTTTACCTTTCCTTTGTTCCCTACCCTTTCTCAATCTTTCCCTTCTGTTTTCCTTCTGTTTCCATTTATCATGAAGATTTATAAAGACGCTGATACTAAGGAAGGATGTATGAATAATTTTGTGACATTGTTGAATGGATGATCCTTGATCATTTGCCACCAGTGTTATAGAAATTGTAGTTGCAAAATGAAAAGATGATTCCAGTCTGAAATAAAATTTCAAAAATGAGTCAGCTACAAGGAAGGAGAGACAAAGGTGGAAACAAAAAACCTCGTAGTAAAATGTTTTATTTCCATTTGTTTCCAGTGCCTTACTGATGTGAGGGGCAAGCAGGAGGCTAATACATCTCACTTTAGCAGTACTAATTGTTTGCATTATCACAATAATCAAATGCAGCCATATTAATGTCTCTGGTTATTAACTTGATTTTTACACATTAAGATTTAGATTTAATCCCCTGGGACCGTCTATTAATGCTTTTAAAGTTGAAGGGTTTCAACAGTTTTAAGTTCTTTGCCTTCTTTTAGCTGCAGGCAGTAAAATTTGAACGTGTGTGGAGTTTTGTATTTTGCATTCCTGGGGGATTTTCAGAGACAGTGCTGTCAAGGACCATGAATCATGTTAATACATAGCAACCTCTACAGCTATTAAAATGTCTGCAATAATGTGATTATTTTAAAATGGAAAAACTAATATCACATGTGTTACTTAAAGATCAACTATTCTTTTAGAGTCACAGACAGAATGCATTTGGAAGAAAAAAAAACGAAATTGTTTTTGTATGCGGCCAAAATGTGAAATGTCTCATCTACTGAGAAAGAAAACTTTCAGCTCCTTTTACAAAATACATCCTTACTGAGCTTCAGGTCAACAGAGCATAAAAATGGCAAAAAGTCCAAGATCAATAAGCATGAAAAGCTGTTTTATTTCTGTTTGAGCAAGTTGTAGCGACAATGACCTGCTGGAACAGTCTCCAGTTTTATGCTTTCATAGTCACAGAATGATGACATCCAAGCAGAAAACAGAGCCTGGCCTGTTCTGATGAGCTGTCAGTGTGTAACCAGCATTATAACTTGCCTTCCATTGGTTGAGGGCTCAGCCTTTAGAAATTTAATAAAATTATTTATAGGCAGATGCATAGGTAAACATTATCCAGGTCGTTATATGGAGCGTTCGTATCATACTAATACAAGAAGAATAAGAGCACATTTCTTTTCATTGCTTTCAAAGGGATCTAAATTATTGTAGCCCTCGTGGTTTCTATGTTGATTTTTTAAAAGTAAGGATACAAGTTAATGTGTGCTTGTTACAAATATCTCATTAAATCAACAATACCAGAGGCCTGAAATAATCTACCCCATAAATGATCGATATTTCTAGGATTGGCATGGTATTGTCTCATTTCTGAAATTTCTTTCTTAAAACAGTATGCACATTACTATGTATATTTCCCATAAAGAATATTTTTAGGGCCAGGCACAGTGGCTTACACCTGTAATCCCAGCACCTTGGGAGGCCGAGGTGGGCAGATGATCACTTGAGGTCAGGAGTTTGAGACCAGCCTGGCCAACATGGTGAATCCCCAAATCTACAAAAACTACAAAAATTAGCCAGGTGTGGTGGTGTGCACCTGTAAACCCAGCTACTCTGGAGGCCGAGGCATGAGAATCACTTGAACCTGGGAAGCAGAAGTTGCAGTGAGCCAATATTGTGCCACTGCACCCCAGCCTGGGTGACACAGCGAGATTCCGTCTCAAAAAAAAAAAAAAAAAAAAAAAAGAATATTTTTATAAACCTTATATTATTCCTTGTCTAAGAATAAAAACCAAAAACTCAGTTTTGGTTTTTGAACACAACAATTTATCAAAGGGTTTAAGATCATACATATGGCAATTTTCTATTGACACGGGAGAAAGACTAAACACTTTCAAATTATCTCAGACCCTGAGCAATATATGACCCTTTTGACACTCCCTTGAAACATTTAGGCACATTCTGAAAAATATAATCAGAAGCTCTTTCATTTCTTTTTATTGAGGAAAAGCCTTGCCTCATTTCCAATATGCTTCCTTGGTATTGATGACATGGGTACACATTAATGGTTCAATGGATGAAGTGTGCCAAATCATACGCAACTTCTGTTACCTAGAGATCAGTACATATGCAGCCTGTCTGGAGCTGAAGTCAGGCTAAAGGACACCAGAGTGACTGACTGACTTTAGAGTCCCTGGAAGGGCTACTTTTAGGCATTACCAATGTCTATTTGGCTGGAATGCCATTTACAGACCCTAACATGCAGCTGAAATCCTAATCAGTCTTCTAAAAATGATCTCACTATCATAATATTCAGGGAAGTGAAATTACCTAGAAACTGCCCTACTCTTTTGAGTCTTAGAGTGATACTAATAATAGGGATAAGCAGTGATAAAGGATGTTCTCCTTCGTTTTGTCAACTATATTGAGATGTATACACCAAGAATTCTACGGGCATAAAAATGGAACTGCCTTCCTAACAGTGTAGCATCATATCTCACTCACTGGGTTTGCCTCTTTCCTCAAATTATAGACTGCTCCTTGGAGGAGGAACTCAGAAGCCAGAGCAGAAGTTCCTGTATGAACCCCTGTTGCTTGCAGAGCCAGGTTCTGCATAGATGTGACCTCCTATGTCCTCACCCCAACTCTGCAAGGCTGTGTGTCATTTTACAGACATGGGAAGGACTGGACAGGCTCGATAACCTGCCCAAAGTTACACAATTTGTAAGTGATGAAATGGGAACTCAAGTCTAGGTCTGTCATATTTCAAAATTTGTGCTCTCTTGAGTAAATCATGCTGCCACCCGCCTGGGGTTGAGGTCTGTAACCTCATGCATAGGGCCCTTTACTCTTTTAACATATCAGAGCTGGACCAAGCACGGAATTTGGACAGGCAGGACTTTTAGAGTCTAAAGAAACTTTGTTCCGAACCCCAGCTGTGGCCCTTACTACATGGCCCCAGACAAGTTGTTAGTAATGGTAATAATAAGACACAGAAGAATGATAGCTACTATTCTCCAAGCATGGGCATGACATCAGGTAAGGGACAAGACACTTCACAAAACAGCTAATGTTACAGCAACACTTTGAGTTCAATATTGTTTTCTCCATTATCAGATAAAGAAATTGAAGGAGAGAAAGGTATGAAATTTGCATAAGGTCTTGAAGCTAGAAAAAGCTTCTGCTCTGATTCTTGGCTCTACTGATTTCTTATAAATTACAGAATATCTTAGAGCCTCCATATCTTTAAAATGAATTTGTGGGATTGTTGTGATTATTAAGTGGAATAACATATGAAAGATTCCCAGTGCTATTCTAGATGAATCACCCATGATCAAGAGAGGTTGATTTTTTCATTCCACCACCAAGAAAATAAAAGTGTAAGTTTCTCAAACACTCCGCTCAACCCCCTTGCCATGGCTAAGGCTGTTCTTACTATTCCTACCTCACTGTAAAACTTCTGGTCTTTCTTCACGTCTCTCCTCAAAACTAACTGTCTGCTCTTCCCTTTAAGAGGCGCGTGGCGTTTTACACATATTTTTGTTATATACTGTCTCTTCCATTGATACGGACAGGAGACAAGGAAATACTGGGTGAAAGAAGGCGGTTCCCTGGCAAAGGTCCCACACTCAAGCCTGGAGACTCCTGACCCTAAATGGGAACAGGCATTCCCATTTCTGGGCCCCAAAGTTGCCTTTTGGCCTGCCTTGCCCCACTAACCTGTACCCATATAAACACCAAACCCCCAGCTCCACAAGGAGACAAAGAGAAGAGCAGAAGAACGGCAGAACAGTGTGACAGAGAGAAGAGAAGGAGCATCTGAATACCAAGAGGAATTTGGTTGGGAAGAGGAGGTCTCTGGGCTGCTAAGTTCCAGGGGAAGGTCATCTCCCCGCTCCACCCACTTCCCAGCTCCCCATCCATCCCACTGAGAGCCACCTCCACCGCTCAGTAAAACTCCCACATTCACCATCCTCAAGTCTGTGTGAGACCTGATTCTTCCTGGACACCGGACAAGGACCTGGGTACCAAGAGGGCACTGGGCTGGTTAACACTTAAGCCATCTGCAGATGGCAAAGCTAAAATAATGCTCTGTAACACATGCCCACTTGGGCTCTGGGAATCACAGGCACCCACTCCTAGATGCTACTGTGGGGCCAGAGCCCCAAGGTGCTTGCTCCAGCTCCTGCACCTGCCTGTCTGCATGCTCCCCCTCCTGTAAGGGGTTTGTGTGCACATGGCAGCCACAGCCCTGTTGCACATCCTGAGAGCAGGGTCAGGGAACTCTCCCGTTTCACCATGACATCAGGCTGTTCCAAGGTACAGACAGTACTTAATTTCTGCTTTCCACAATACTTATTTTCTTCAGCACTTCTGAAACTCAGCAGTTATTCACCAAATTCTGATTAAGTGCTCACATTCACTCAATCAGTGTTTACTGAACCCCCATATAAAAGCATCTCTTTACTGGATCTGAACAGTGGCTGACTGAGGGCTTCAGGAATTTTTTAGAGGTGTCACAGAAGAACATTATCATAGAGATAAAGCTGCTTATTGACAAACTTCATTCCTTACCTCCCAAACTTGGATGGGCTGTGAGCCTGAGTGAGCCTCTTGCTTATAGCAGTGTGTGGGTGATAATAATAAATATTGGTTTGAAGCTGCCTTGTTCTGTCTACAGGTTAAAGTGAGTTAACCTCATTTGCAAGTGATGTTCTCTGACCTCATTTTTAATGGATGAGTGAAAAAGAAATGGCCCAGCAAATATCCAAAATCAGCATCAGCAAATACTATTTCCTCTATTGTAATTTAAATGGGATAATTAATAATGCACCCTATTCTCATTGGTTGGGAGCTGAGCCTGCCTGAGCTCATGGAGGAGAGGAGGCACACAAGGTAATGATGTCTTAAAGTTCACCCAGCCCTTCCCTTGTTCTCAGTAATCATCTAAATGACGCCCCTGGAATTGCAGCACACATCCTGTAGTGCTTTCCGAGACCTCACCATTCTCCTCTTGAGGAGTTCTATCCTACTTGGGAGGCAAACTTACTGTCTCTGAAATAAACAAATAAAAACAACCAATAAACCCCAAACGAGATAACTGGAGTGAGCTTCCCTACTTTCTCTCCTCTCCAATCCGTTCTCTGGTTTGACATCCATCTTCTCTTTTCACTTCTTTTTCAGATGATCAAATCTTATTTATTTTAAGCTGACCTCATAATGAAACTCTTTTAATCTCTCTTATAACCTCTCCTGTCTCAGATCTGTCTCATCTCCCCAGCATCTTTAGTTCCTCGCTCTGTGTTTACTCAATTCCCTCCCCTCCCCTCCCCTCCCCTCCCCCCTCCCCTCCCCCCCTCCCCTCCCCTCCCCTCCCCTTCCCTCCCCTTCCCTTCTCTTCCCTGTAGGGAGTCTCACTCCTGGAGTGCAGTGGTGCGATCTCTGCTCACTGCAAGCTCCGCCTCCTGAGTTCACGCCATTCTCCTGCCTCAGCCGCCCGAGTAGCTGGAACTACAGGTGCCCACCACAACACCCGGCTAATTTTTTGTGTTTTTAGTAGACACGGGGTTTCACCGCGTTAGCCAGGATGGTCTCGATCTCCTGACCTCCTGATCCGCCCGCATCAGCCTCCCAAAGTGCTGGAATTACAGGCGTGAGCCACCGCGCCGGCCTACTCTGCTTTCAAACATGGCACATTTCCTTAAAGTGAAGTCCCCAAAACTAGCAGCAACATCCCCTAGGAACTCGTGAGAAATGCAAATTCCTGAGGTTCCCCTCCCCCCACCAGATCTGTGGATTCGGAAATTCATGGGTGGAGTCCAGCGGTTCTGTTCAACAGACCCTCCAGGCAATTCTCTGCTGAAACTTGAGGACTGCTACCTTTTAACAAAAGCCTCTTTGGGTCTCTCTTTGGAGCTACTTCTTTAACTGTCTTCCTTCTTACACTGTCCTTCTTTAACTCTTCCTTCTTTAACTGTCAAAGTTCTCGATCAAACAGTCGTCACCAATTGCTTTCTCACCTGCAATTTTTAGGCTCATCTAAAATCCTGCTTTCACAGATCACCAAATTACTTACTGCCTGAGCTGAGTGGTGAAACACACCCGGGAATCAGAGATAAAAAACCTGCCTTTGAATAGTGGTTCACTGCTGTCCAGTTGTGTGACTTAGGAAAATTACTTACACTCTAAGCCTCAGTGTCTTCACCTGCGAAGTGGGAATAACATTTTATTTGCTGGATTATTGTGGAGATTGAGATGATTATGTGAAAGTATTATACATAGTATGTAGTAGAAGCTTAATAAATGTTTGCCGAATTCAAATTTAAACGGTGTATACATTTATGCAGACTTTAGAAATAAAAACTTTGAGAGATTTCATGGGCAATGTGGTGAAAGATATGTCTTAAAAAACTGATTAAATGCTCATTTACATGACATATCTTAATGACTTTGGAAGTGTAATGTTCACTAGGTCAATTAACCATACTTTTAAAAACTGCTAGATATATATTTTCTCTGAAACTGAGTAATTTATACTCATTTCCGTATGGGATTTCCACGCTCTTCTTTTGGCCTCAATATCATTTGAATGTCATTTTTTACTCTATGGAAAATTAGCAGAAACAAGCAAAGAAACATTGTTTAGTATTGCTTTTTTCATTTTCATGGAACTGAAACCAAATAAAATACATTATAGCAAGAGAGATTTAGAATAATCTCTGTAACCCCCCCCCCTTTTTTTTTTTTAATTTATAAAAGAAACAACTTGGGATTCCTGGGCAAGATGGCCAAATAGGAACAGCTCCGGTCTGCAGCTCCCAGAGATACCAATGCAGAAGGCAGGGTGATTTCTGCCTTTCCAACTGAGGTACCTGGCTCATCTCAATGGGACTGGTTAGACAGTGGGTGCAACCCACGGAGGGCGAGTAGAAGCAAGGTGGGGCATCTCCTCACCAGGGAAGTGTAAAGGGTCAGGGAACTCCATCCCTTAGCCAAGGGAAGCTGTGAGGAACTGTGCCATGAGGAAAGGTGCACTCCGGCCCAGATACTACTTTTCCCATGGTCTTCACAACCCACACCAGGAGATTTCCTTGGGTGCCTACATCACCAGGGCCCTGGGTTTCAAGCACAAAGCTGGGCGGGCGTTTGGGCAGACACGGAGCTTGCTGCAAGAGTTTTGTTTGTTTGTTTGTTTGTTTTGTACCCCAGTGGCACCTGGAACGCAAGCTAGACAGAACCCGTTCACTCCCCTGCAAGCTAGACAGAACCCGTTCACTCCCCTGGAAAGGGGGCTGAAGCCAGGGAGCCGAGTAGTCTTGCTCAGTGGATCCCACCCCTACAGAGCCCAACAAGCTAAGATCCACTAGCTTGATATTCTTGCTCCCAGCACAGCACTTGGAAGTCGACCTGGGACACTCCAGGTTGTTGCAGGGAGGGGCATCCGCCATTACTGAGACTTGAGTAGGCGGTTTTCCCCTCACAGTGTAAACAAAGCTGCTGGGAAGTTTGGACTGGGCAGAGCCCACTGCAGTGCAAAAAGGCTGAAAATTCCAAAAACCAGAATGCCTCTTCTCCTCCAAAGGATCACAACTCCTCGTCAGTAAGTGAACAAAATTGGATGGAGAATGAGTTTCATGAGTTGACAGAAGTGGGCTTTGGAGGGTGGGTAATAACAAACTCCTATGAGCTAAAGGAGCATGTTCTAACCCAATGCAAGGAAGGTAAGAACCTTTATAAAAGGTTACAGGAACAGCTAACTTAGAATAACCAGTTTGGAAAAGAAAATAAATGACCTGATGGAGCTGAAAAACACAGCATGAGAACTTCGTGAAGCATACACAAGTATCAATAGCTGTATTGATCAAGCAGAAGAAAGGATATCAGAGATTGAAGTTCAACATAATGAAATAAAGCATGAAGACAAGATCAGAGAAAAAAAGAATGAAAAGGATTCAACAAAGCATCCAAGAAATATGGGACTATGTGAAAAGACCAAACCTTCGTTTGATTGGTGTACCAGAAAGTGACAGGGAGAATGGAACCGAGTTGGAAAACACACTTCAGGATATTATCCAGGAGAACTTAGCCAACCTAGCAAGACAGGCCAACATTCAAATTCAGGAAACGCAGAGAACACCACAGAGATACTCCTCAAGAAGAGCAACTCCAAGACACATAATTGTCAGATGCACCAAGGCTGAAATGAAGGAAAAAATGTTAAGGGCAGCCAAAGAGAAAGGTGGAGTTACCCACAAAGGGAAGCCCATCAGACTAATAGCAGATCTCTTGGCAGAAACCCTACAAGCCAGAAGAGAGTGGGGGCCAATATTCAACATTCTTAAAGAAAAGAATTTTCACCCCAGAATTTCATATCCAGCCAAACTAAGCTTCATAACTGAAGGAGAAATAAAAACCTTTAGACAAGAAAATGCTGAGGGATTTTGTCACCACCAGGCCTGCCTTACAAGAGCTCCTGAAGGAAGCACTAAATATGGAAAGGAAAAACCAGTACCAGCCACTGCAAAAACATACAATAAAGACCACCAACATTATGAAGAAACTGCATCAACTAATGGGCAAAATAACCAGCTAGCATCATAATGACAGGATCAAATTAACACATAACAATATTAACCTTAAATGTAAACGGGATAAATACCCCAGTTAAAAGACACAGTCTGGCAAATTGGATAAAGAGTCAAGACTCATCATTGTGCTATATTCAGGAGACCCATCTCACATGCAAAGACACACATAGGCTCAAAATAAACGGATGGAGGAATATTTACCAATGAAATGGAAAACAAACAAACAAACAAAAAAGCAGGGGTTGCAATCCTAGTCTCTGATAAAATAGACTTTAAGCCAACAAAGATCAAAAGAGACAAAGAAGGACATTACATAATGGTAAAGGAATCAATGCAACAAGAAGAGCTAACTATCCTAAACATATTGCACCTAATACAGGAGCACCCAGATTCATAAAGCTAGTTCTTAGAGCCAATGAGACTTAGACTCCCACACAATAATAATGGGAGATTTTAACACCCAACTGTCAATATTAGATGGATCAAGAAGACAGAAAATTAACAAGGATATTCAGGATTTGAACTCAGCTCTGGACTAAGCAGACCTAATAGACATCTACAGGACTCTCCACCCCAAATCAACAGAATATACATTCTTCTCAGCATCACATCGTTCTTATTCTAAAACTGACCACATAATTGGAAGTAAAACACTCCTCAGCAAATGCAAAAGAATGGAAATCATAGCAAACAGTCTTTCAGACCACAGTGCAATCAAATTAGAACTCAGAATTAAGAAACTCATTCAAAACCTCACAACTACATGGAAACTGAACAACCTGCTCCTGAATGACTACTGGGTACATAACGAAATGAAGGCAGAAATAAAAATGTTCTTTGAAACCAATGAGAACAAAGACACAACATACCAGAATCTCTAGGACACAGCTAAAGCAGTGTTTACAGGGAAATTTATAGCACTAAATGCCCACAGAAGAAAGCAGGAAAGACCTAAAGCAAACATCCTAACATCACAATTAAAAGAACTAGAGAAGCAAGAGCAAATAAATTCAAAAGCTAGCAGAAGACAAGAAATAACTAAGATCAGAGCAGAACTGAAGGAGATAGAGACACAAAAAAACCCTTCAAAAAATCAATGAATCCAGGAGCTGGTTTTTTGAAAAGATTAACAAAATAGTTAGACCATTAGCCAGACTAATAAAGAAGAAAAGAGAGATTAATCAAATAGACACAATAGAAAATGATAATGGGGATATCACAACTGATCTCACAGAAATACAAACTACCATCAGATAATACTATAAACACCTCTGCACAAATAAACTAGAAAATCTAGAAGAAATGGATAAATTCCTGGAAACATACACCCTCCCAAGACTAAACCTGGAAGAAGTCGAATCCCTGAACAGACCAATAACAAGTTCTGAAATTGAGGCAGTAATAAATAGCCTACCAACCAAAAAGACCAAGACCAGATGGATTCACAGTTGAATCATACCAGAGGTACAAAGAGGAGCTGGTACCATTTCTTCTAAAACTATTCCAAGCAATAGAAAAAGAGGGACTCCTCCCTAACTCTTCTTATGAAGCCAGCATCATCCTGATACCAAAACCTGGCAGAGACACAACAAAAAAAGAAAATTTCAGGCCAATATCCCTGATGAACATCGATGCGAAAATCCTCAATAAACTACTTGCAAACCAAATCCAGCAGCACATTAAAAACCTTATCCATTATGATCAAGTCAACTTCATCCCTGGGATGCAAGCCTGGTTCAAAATATGCAAATCAATACACATAATCCATCACATAAACTGAACAAATGACAAAAACTACAGGATGATCTTAATAGATGCAGAAAAGGCATTTGATAAAATTCAACACACTTCATGCTAAAAATACTCAATAAACTAGATATTGATGAAACACATCTCAAAATAATAAGAGCTATTTATGACAAACCACAGTCAATATCATACTGAATGGGCAAAAGCTGGAAGCATTTTCTTTGAAAACCAGCACAAAACAAGGATGTCCTCTTTCACCACTCTTATTCAACATAGAATTGGAGGTTTCTGGCCAGGGCAATCAGGCAAGAGAAAGAAATAAAGGTTATTCAAATAGGAAGAGAGGAAGTCAAATTATTTCTGTTTGCAGATGACATGATTGTATATTTAGAAAATCCCATCATCTCAACCCGAAAACTCCTTAAGCTGATAAGCAACTTCAGCAAAGTCTCAGGATAAAAAAATCAAATCACAAGCATTCCTGTATACCAATAATAGACAAACAGAGAGCCAAATCATGAGCAAACTCCCATTCACAATTGTTACAAAGAGAATAAAATGCCTTACAAGGGATGTGAAGGACCTCCTCAAGGAGAACTACAAACACTGCTCAAGGAAGTAAGAGAAGACACAAACAAATGGAAAAACATTCCATGTTCAAGGATAGGAAGAATCAATATCTTGAAAATGGCCCTACTTCCCCCAAAATTTATAGATTCAATGCTATTCCCATCAAGCTACCATTGACTTTCTTCACAGAATTAGAATAAACGACTTTAAATTTCATATGGAACCAAAAAAGAGTCTGTATAGCCAAGACAATCCTAAGCAAAAAGAACAAAGCTGGAGGCATCACACTACCTGACTTCAAACTATACTACAAGGCCACAGTAACCAAAGCAGCATGGTACTGGTACCAAAACAGATATAGAGACCAATGGAACAGAACAGAGGGAGGCCTCAGAAATAACACCACACATTTACAATTTCATCTTTGACAAACCTGACAAAAACAAGCAATGGGGAAAGGATTCCCTATTTAATAAATGGTGCTGAGAAAACTGGCTAGCCATATGCAGAAGACTGAAACTGGACCCCTTTCTTATACCTTATACAAAAATTAACTCAAGATGGATTAAAGATTTAAACTTAAAACCTAAAACCATGAAAACTCTAGAAGAAAACCTAGGCAATACCATTCAGGACAAAGGCAAGGGCAAAGACTTCATGACTAAAACACCAAAAGCAATTGCAACAAAAGCCAAAGTTGACAAATGAGATCTAATTAAACTAAATGGCTTCTGCACAGCAGAAAGAAACTATCATCAGAGTGAACAAACAACCTTCAGAATGGGAGAAATTTTTTGCAATCTATCCATCTGACAAAGGGCTAATATCCTGAATTGACAAAATACTTAAACAAATTTACAAGAAAAAAACACAACCCCATCAAAAAGTGGGTGAAGAATATGAACAGACACTTTTCAAAAGAAGACACTTATGCAGCCAACAAACATTTGAAAAAAAGCTCATCACTGGTCATTAGAGAAATGCAAATCAAAACCACAATGAGATATCATCTCACGCCAGTTAGAATAGTGATCATTAAAAAGTCAGGAAACAACAGATGCTGGAAAGGATGTGGAGAAATAGGAAAGCTTTTACACTGCTAGTGAGCATTTCAATTAGTTCAACCATTGTGGAAGACAGTGTGGTAATTCCTCAAGGATATAGAACTAGAAATACCATTTGACCCAGCAACCCCATTACTAGGTGTATACCCCAAGGATTATAGATCATTCTACTATAGAGATACATGCACACTTGTGTTTATTGCAGTACTATTCACAACAGCAAATACTTGGAACTAACCCAAATGCCCATCAATGATAGACTGGATAAAGAAAATGTGGCACATATACACAATGGAGTACTATGCAGCCATAAAAAAGAATGAGTTCATGTCCTTTGCAGGGACATGGATGAACTTGGAAACCATCATTCTCAGCAAACTAACACAGGAACAGAAAACCATACACCACTTGCTCTCACTCATAAGTGGGAGCTGAACAATGAGAGCATATGGGCCCAGGTAGGGGAACATCACACACTGGGGCCTGTTGCAGAGTAGGGGGAAAGGGGAAGGATAGCATAGGAGAAATACCTAATGTAGATGATGGGTTGATGGATGCAGTAAACCACCATGGCACATGTATACCTATGTAACAAACCTACACGTTCTGCACATGTATCCCAGAACTTAATTATAAAAAAAATTTACATAGTATTGGTACTGCCAAAAAAAGAAACAACTTTATTGAGTTATTATGTACATACCATAATATCTATCCATTTACCATTCAATGGTTTTGCCGTATATTAACGTTTTAAAAAAAATTATAACCTCTTTAATCTCCATAAATCTGGTTTCCACCTTCATCCATCTGCTGTAAAAGGTGCTTTAGTTGTTCTTCACCAATTGAAAGCATTCTGGTGCTCTTCTGAGGATGCCCATCTTCACAGCCTCTCTGTTGTATTTAGTGAGTTTATTACCCCTCTTGGAAATACTGGTTGTATGACAAGATGACATTTTTGAAAGTAACCAGTGTTTTCTTTTTTTCCCTCCAAGTTTCCCCTTTCTGCTGCTCAGATTGCCCTCACACCACTTTTTAGCAGGTTATTGGCCAGGGCTCGTGGTCTCAGAGGAGGAGAATGACAGGGTAAAAAGCAGAAAGACTGTGAATCTCTGACTTTTAAAAATTCTTCTTCTTCTTCATCCAAAAGCCTAACCTTTTAGAGAATTGAAAGGATTAAACAGAGGTAAAATATCAGATTAAGAGAAACAGGTATTTGCCCTTGGGGATAGACAATGACTCCTTCGATGTGGGGTAAGAAGAAAACTTAGAGGCAGCAGATGAAAAGAGAAGTTCAGTGAGTTTCAAAGATATGGGTTTGGCTAATTTGGGGGCCATGAGAGCAGGGAGACTGCACCTTCTTTCCTGGCAAAACCCACCTCCATCTCAGACACTGTAAAACCTTTGAGAGAGAGTAGTCACCTGCCTCCTCCAAGTGGACAGGGCCATAAAGCGCCTTGCAGACATTCCTGGGCTCTCTCATCCTGCAAGAAATCCATGGTGGAAGCTGCCAGGCTGGAAGAGGAGCTACAGGCAGCGATGGGGATGTCACAGTGAGTACTCCTGGAGTACAACGGCGCACAGTCACCAAGAGAGGGAACCGACTTCTCAAGGATCACATGACGCCATCTCCATAAGCCCCTTGGAGCTTTGCAAACTCCAGACAAGGTCAGAACCACAAATTCAGCAAAATGAAGTTTCTGTCTCCTCTGGCAGAATGGAATGGAGGTTCACATGGAAGTTAATTTGAATTATACAAGAATAAAATTACATCTCTTTTATAAGTTGCTAGTGGACTACTGGCAGTTAACATCGACTTTATGTTGCAGTCCCCAGGACTGTGGAATTCACAGAATATATGACACCTATCTTCACTGCAGGGACCCAAACACATGCAGTGAAGGGCCAAGCTCATAGTGAAGCTTCAAGAATAGTTTTGGATGGAACCATTTCTACAGCACTAGTAGCTAAATTCTAGAGGTTGTTTTCAACTCTTTTCAGTTTCTTTCAATCCTGTATCCCCACCCCATCTCTACCCATGGCTCTCACTTGATGGTCCACGGTTGAGAAATGCATGTGTGCTTGGCGCTGTGCTGAGCACAGGGAATACGATCGCCCACAGGACAGATGTGGCCTCAGGCAGGTGTGGTGGACATTTTAAAACATTACTGCACAAATGTTGCATTTATAATCAGTGCAATGAATATACATCATTATTTACAATGGGAGCCTATAACAGGGAGATACTAACTAGACTAGTTGTATTAGTCTGTCACATTGCTATAAAGAACTGCCTGAGACTGGGTAATTTATAAAGAAAATAGGTTAGATTGGCTCATGGTTCTGCAAGCTGTACAGGAGGCATGGCCTCAGGAAACTTTCAATTATGGTGGAAAGCTAAGGGAAAGTAGGACTTTATGTACATGGCAGGAGCAGGAGGAAGAGAGTGAAGGGGGAGGTGTTACATGCTTTTAAACCATCAGATCTGGTGAGAACTCACTATCATGAGAACAGCAAGGGGGAAATCCACCCCCATGATCCAATTACCTCCCACCAGGCCCCTCCTCTAACACTGGGGATTACAATTAGACATGACATTTGGGTGGGGACACAAATCCAAACCATATTGCTAGGTGTCTAGAGTAGTTCTCCCTGAAAACATGGCATTTAAGGTGAAACATGAAAAATAAGTCAACGTGGGATAAGCTAAGAGAATAGGATGAGAGAGTTAGTGTTTCAGGCATAAAGAACGCTATAGCAAAGTCCCTAAGGGTAAAAGAAAACATGGCATCCATCATATACAGAGGAGGCCAATGGGGCCAGCAGGCAGAGAGCTGGTGACAGTAACATGGAATGCTGCAGGGGATAAGCAGGGCCACGCCATGTAGCCACACACAGCCTGTGTTAGAACAGCAAATCTGGGCCAGGCACAGTGGCTCACACCTGTAATCCCAGCACTTTGGGAGGCCGAGGTGGGTGGATTGCCTGAGGTCAGGAGTTTGAGACCAACCTGGGAAACATGGTAAAACCTTGTCTCTACTAAAATACAAAAAATTAGCTAGGCGTGGTGGTGGGCACCTACAGTCCCAGCCACTCAGGAGGCTGAGGCAGGAGAATCTATTGAACTTGGGAGGCAGAGGTTGCAGTGAGCCAAGATCATGCCACTGCAGTCCAGCCTGGGCTACAGAGCGAGACTCGGTCTCAAAAACAGACAAACAAACAAACAAACACAGCAAACCTGCATGCCAGGAGTGAAGGAAAACTCAAGACATTCTAAACAGGGGAGAGACGTGGGCAGATTTGAAATTTGAAATGAGCAACTACACTGAGATACCATTTTCATCTAACATATTGAGAAAAAGTAAACAATATAATAATGACCGGGATTGGTGAGAATGTGGCAATTAAACACTCTCACATGTTGTGGAAGCAAATGTAAATTGATGGCTCCTTTTTGAAGAACAATTTAGAAAATTTTAAATGACCGAACAGTTTCACCATAAGAAATATATACCATGAATATACTCTCAAAATACCACGATTTAGTAAGACAATGAAATTCAATGAAACATCATCTTTTATTTTTAAGACATGGGGTCTTGCTATGTTGCCCAGGCTGGCCTCAAACTCCTGGCCCAAGCATTCCTTCGACCTCAGTCTCCCAAAGTGCTGGGATTACAGGTGTGAGCCACCACACCCAGCTCCCATCATCTTTAATATTAATCATTTCAACAACAAAAAACTGGAAACAATCTAAATGTTCATCAGCAAGGAACCAGCTAAACAAATCCTGATGCAATCATAATGATTAAATACTAATGCTACAGATCTGTTTGGACTGATATGGAAGATCTTAGAGATATTTAAGTCTGTGTAGTGTAATTTCATTTACTTACATAATGAATGGCAGCTACATACGTACGACGATTATAAATTAAGATTTTTATTGGCTACTTTTGGGAAGAAGAACCAGAGGTAACAGATGAGAGAAACTTATTTTTGGTTTTGTTTGGTTCAATTTCTTTTACAATGCACATGTGTAGCAGACATAGTTGGTTGCCTTTCCTCCATCCATTTCCCACACGATCCTTGTCAACAGGAACCAGCTGGTGTTCAGCCACCATCTCTCAGGGATGGCAACCCTATTCGCAGTTAAAGGATATATTGTGGGTAGTCTGAGTCTAAGGTAACCTCATTGGCTTTGCCAGTTTGGGGGTGGGTTGTGATCCAGGTTTCACCAAGGAAATGGGAAGCAGGTCTGCCAGGGGCCTCGGGAGAGCTTGGCTCACTCTTAAGAAAGCACCAGAAGACGATGGTCCTTTTCTGGCATCTGTGCTGCTGCAGCCGTCTTGTGACAATAAGGGAAATCAGTCTTAAGGTGACGTCAAAGCTGAGACTGTCAGAGGGAAGAGCTTTATCAGAGAGAAGAACCTGCATCACTGTTGACTTTTTTTGAGCTATTGATTATACCAATCATGGACCCCGTTTCTGGACTTCTTGTCATGAGGAATAATAAATGCTTTTATTGTTTAAAGCATTACATCAGGGTCATTGCTATTTGGAATCAAAGTCATCTTATTTGATATGACATGTTCAATGATTTGATGTAGCAGGGACATAGCCCTTGGAGAAAGAATTGGAAAGGGAAGGCAGATTGCTGGGCAGGTGGCTCGGTGGAAACCGTTGCAGTGGCCCAGACTGGTAATAGCAATGACTGCATCTGTGGGGATGACTGCAAGCTGAAGAGAAGGGACTGGGTTTGAGATCTAAGTTCTCTTCCCTCCTTTCCACTTTTTGCTTTCCTAAATTAGTCAGCATATGTGCTCAACCATTTGCCACTCACCCCACTCATGATTTTGAAGTGCTTATGAGAAAAACAAAGGGGCAATGGACCCAATTAGTCACTGCCACATAAAAGCAGAAAGCAAGACATCAAAACAAACACAAATATTACATTTTAAACAATCCTCATTGAGATCCACTATAGTCATTGAGAACCTGTCCTAGCTCTGGGGTTCAGATTTATCTATATATTCTGCTTTGCACACTTCTAGTCTTTTAAGGAGGAAGCCCTCAGTCCTTTACACAACCATCATCTCTATCTGTGCTCTTGTTATGAATCCTGAGGTTTTAACAGAGTTATTACTTCAACTAAAAGGATTAGGACACCAGAGACAGTCATATTAGTGACACTGGGAAAGTTCCTAATTTGTAAAATAGGAAGAATGAGGGTCAGGTGCAGTGGAACATGCCTGTAATCCCAGCACTGTGGGAAGCCAAGGCAGGAGGATTGCTTGAGCCCAGTAGTTTGAGACCAGCCTGGGCCATATGGCAAGACTTTACAAAGAGTAAGAAAATTAGCCGGCCATGGTGGCATGCACCTGTGGTCCTAGCTACTCAGGTGGCTGAGGTGGGAGAGTCCCTTGATCCCAGGAGTTTACAGCTGCAGTGAACTGTGATCGTGCCACTGCACTCAGCTTGGGTAACAGAGTGAGACTCTATCTCTAAAATACTTTAAAAACAAAGTAGGAAGAATTTTTTAAAAAAAGGACTGATCTTCTTCCAAAAATGGTTTGGTAGAGCCAAAGATAGGAGTCACCACCTTCACAATTATAGGGCCATTCACTTTCTAAGAATCAAGATAAGATTTACTTATCTCCATGTAAACTAAAACCACAAAGGAAATAACTCTCTCCACTCTGGATTGCCAAACACAAGAATAAAATCTAGGCAAAGAAGAGGAAGGGTGTCCCTCAGTCCCCTACGAACTGCCCCCTGATAACCACACATGTAATACATCTTTATACACTATCAACAGGAGTCTCAGAGTTTCATATTTTATCAAGCCACATGTAAGGAGGCGGGAAGAGGACGGAAAAGAGGATTTACTTATGGTCCCAGAGATTTACTTGTACTTCCAGATTCAGGTTACGTTCTACAATTTCAAGAGCCATTTTGTGTTAGTGTTTCTGCTACACTGTTTCTTTACATGTGACATGAATAGACATCTTTGCACCAGAGGCACTTTAGGATGAACCCCTGGGACATGTTTCACTGGGACCTCGCATGAGTAAACCATTGCTATCCAACTCTTATCTAGAAGATCAAATTCTTAATCAGAGACCTCCACTTGAAGCCCTCATTTTCCTCTATAATCTTCTGAAAGACTTAACTGTCAGCTAGCTTACATGGTGATATCTTAGCTTTTTAGTATTTTTTTTTCCTCTCTAGCAACACGATTTTTTTTTAATGAGTGCTCTCCCCAGGGAATTAATTATTACCTTGAAGTGTATATTCATATAGTTCCATCAAGATATCTTAAAAATTATCAAACTCCTGACAGACACACTGTGCAGCTTTTAAAAATCGTGTAATGGGCCGGGCGCGGTGGCTCAAGCCTGTAATCCCAGCACTTTGGGAGGCCGAGACGGGCGGATCACGAGGTCAGGAGATCGAGACCATCCTGGCTAACACGGTGAAACCCCGTCTCTACTAAAAAAAATACAAAAAACTAGCCGGGCGAGGTGGCAGGCACCTGTAGTCCCAGCTACTCGGGAGGCTGAGGCAGGAGAATGGCATAAACCCGGGAGGCGGAGCTTGCAGTGAGCTGAGATCCGGCCACTGCACTCCAGCCCGGGTGACAGAGCGAGACTCCGTCTCAAAAAAAAAAAAAAAAAAAAAAATCGTGTAATGTACGTGTGTAGATTTTTTCCAACTCTATTGAATTAGAAAATTTTTTGGGGGATAGAAAACATTCTCTCTATCTTTTTTTTTTCATTCCTTCTTGCTCTCTCTTTGTTAAATGCAGAAATCGAACTCGCTGGCTGCTAATATCCAGTGTGCATGCGCTCGTGCACACAGATGTGTTACAGTCCTGTGTGAGAAGGAATCTATGTCACAAAAAGAAAGGAGCTCTGTGTACTTGGGACTCATCTCCACGCTGGCATTTGTTTTGCAGAGAGGAGGCTCATGATAGCACACCTTGCTTGCAGTTTATAAAACTTTGAGGAACCCAGTAACCATGCAGTCCCTCACTGAGAAACAACCATCCCCCGGTTGCCATATCCACATCAGGAAACAGAAAAAGAATGGAAAGGTGGGCCAGGCACGGTGGCTCATGCCTGTAATCCCAGCACTTTGGGAAGCCAAGGTGGACAGATCACCTGAGCTCAGAGTTCGAGACCAGTCTGGCCAACATGGTGAAACCCCATCTCTACTAAAAACACACACAAAAAATCAGCTGGGTGTGGTGGCAGCCGCCTGTAATCTCAGCTACTCGGGAGGCTGAGGCAGGAGAATCACTTGAACCCAGGAGTTGGAGCTTGCAGTGAGTCGAGATTTCACCACTGCACTGCAGCCTGGGCAACAGAGCAGGACTGTCTCAAAAAAAAAAAAAAAAAAAAAGGTGGCAACTTCTAAAACAGCAACAGCTGCAGCCCTTATGGCAGCTACTTTTCATCCTTAACTCATGGCAGATCAGACCTTGTTATGGTACAAATTCAATAAAATGCCATGAAGCTTAATATTAGGCACTTAGAATTGAATACAGTGACAGGAGTTAAGGAGAGAGCTGCAGGGACCTCGGCCTTGCAAATTGGGGGTTGTGTGAATATATTTGGAAAACACAGGGAAGGAACCTCAGCAGCCATTCTGTGCCTGGAGATGAAAGACAGTCCTGTGCAGTGATGTTGTGTGGGTGGCGCAGGCTGTTGTAGGGAGGCAACTTGAGGGGCACCTTCAGGACATGGCTTACTAATGGTATGGTCTCAGGCCAGCAGTCTATCCTCATTAGTTTCCTCAACTAGAGCTATCTAGGGCTGTAGCAAACCTACACTGGGATTCAGGAACACGGGACAATGACTCTAAGTTGTGGGACTTCCTCCCCTCCCCAGATCTTTAACTGCATGAGTTAATTTGCATGGGGGAAGGGAGACCTGTAAGGAACAAGGGTTTTGCTTGAGAATCTTATATTGGAAGAATAAGAAATAGAGTGAATCACCTTCCTCAGTCAATCCAAGGCTGTGGTAAGGGCTACAGGTGGAAGCTAAAGGAGTCGTTTTCAAAGGGGCTTCTTTTTTTTTTTTCTTTTTTTAAACACTTGGTGAACAAGCACTGTGGTTCAGAGCTTGAAGCACTACATGCTAATTGAAAGTTGAAACCATCCTTTGCATGTCTGCAATAGATCAGCAATGGATGTGGGGTATGGAACCTTCCAGCATCAAGAAAGGCACTTGATACAGAGAAACCATGTTCCCAAGAAGAACCCTGGCAGCAAGGCAGTGGCAAGGGGCCTTCTTTGGGTGGTCAGCTGGCAGAGGCTACCTCTCAGGAAGTTGAAGAATATGAACAGAATATGAAGCTGAAGAATATGAACAGAATATGAAGCTGAAGAATATGAACAGGTCATAAGTATATGACCATGGGGAGATGCCTCCAAATATCTCCAGGGGCTAGTGTCAGGAGAGAACTGAGGACCTCCAGTTCTCTCCGCAATGAAGATTGCAGCCTATGTATTAATACAACCTACAGGTATTAATATCACCATAATCTCATTCACAACTCATGGCCAGTAGGATCTGGAAACACCCATAGTGAAAGGAGGCTACTAGTATTCTCTCAAGCAGTCTTAGTAAGGATTAATGAGACAACCTAGGTGAAAATGCTAGCACAGCTCCCGGGATGTAGTAAGCACTCTGCTCATTTTGTTTCCAAGCCTGACCTTATTTAAGAGACTTCTATAAAGATCAGTCTAGAATATTCATTCCTTACTGTGATTCTATACCATAGGAGATAGGTACCTCATTTTTTTTCATATTATGGAAACATAAACAGAAATAAATGAATTGCATGCTAATTAGGAAGGTGCTTATTATTTTACTCAGGTAACAAATAGCTTGGATATAAACAAGTGAAACATTTGGGGCTTTGCAGTATCTTTCAGTTCATTAAGGCAGTAGTGTATGAAAGAAATACTTCAGTGGTTCTAGAGGTGTGTATCATGCATGGGTTACTATACAAGTCCAAAAAAAGATGGCTAAAAGGTAAAGTGGGAACAAAAAAGAATACTCTCTAAGGTCACAGACACACTAAGGGGTTGAAATAAAAGACCTCTATGGCATTACATTCCATTTATGATATTTCACTAAGTTCTTGTTACACTTGGAAAAGCAGTCTCAACTTTTTACGTGATACCAGTCAACAGCCCTATTTGGGCTGATTTCAAGGTCATTAATGAGTTTCAATTGCCCCCCAAAGTCTTTTTTCCACTTGATTTCTAGTGCTTGGAAATTGTCCAATAGAATAAACACGTCTAGATTAGAGCAGAGATGGCAAATTTATCACCTTCTGTGTTCGTATGTGCAGACATCACTAATCAATCCTGTTTTCTGCTGAGTCACCTTTCTCAATACAGTACTACAAGCAGCCACTTCCAACCAAATATTGTTAAAATCATTTTCCGTCTATCTGCCTTAGTCCCTTGCTTTCTATGAAAATGCAAATATTTGAAGAAGAATACAAATTTAAGTTATCAGTCACTGACAACTAAATGTTAACCAAAAAAAGATTGAAAGAAGCACTTGCTCTGGCATTAAGGGAGAGAACTCAAGGGCTCTGGAATAGGAGGAGGGGAGCGGCAGAATCTAGGAGCTCCCTAAAGATAGACTTCACCTACTTAACAATTTTGCCTAAGGCCAGTGCTGCCAAAAGGACCAGTTCTCTCCAGGGCATCTATTTCAACCATTTACCATCAAATAAAACTTACAACTGGCATATGAATTCTTAGGCCAAGGGCATTTTAGTTTTTGAAATTTTAAAGTACTTATTGGGTAAACTACTTTAAAAATTCAAGAGCCACAAAATAATCCCAGAAAGAACAGTGCAGGGGGAAGGTGAGCAAGGTGTAGCTCATTAAAGCGGGTGCTGTGTGTCTGATCATTGTGCACACACAGGTGCTCTTGGGCACACATACTTGGAAATACCATCTACTTGCATAGTTAACAATCCTCTGCAGCACAATGGCAAGCCAACAGGGAAGGGAAGGCAAGATCAAACACATTTAGAAAGAAATTTTAGAACTTGAGCTTATGGCCCAGGTGGAGTAACAGGGACCAGAGTTGCTTTCCCACCAGAAACAACCAAAAATGAACAAGACATATGAACGACAGTTTGTAAAATAGGCATCAAAGAACAGTGACCCTGAGAGAGAAGGAACAAATGAGAGGAGCCTAATATCTTCCTAGCTTTCTGCTCTGAGAGAATCTCCAGCCACAGTGCAGGGAGGGAAGAGAATCTCCAGCCACGGTGCAGAGTGGAGTGAATCTCCAGCCGTGGTGGAGGGAGCGGGAAGAATCTCCAGCTGTGGTGGAGGGAGCGGGGAGACTCTCCAGCCGTGGTGGAAGGAGCGGGAAGAATCTCCAGCTGTGGTGGAGGGAGCGGGGAGACTCTCCAGCCGTGGTGGAGGGAGCGGGAAGAATCTCCAGCCATGGTGCTGGAAGGAGAAAGAATCTCCAGCGGTGGTGCTGGGCTGGGAGAGAATCTCCAGTCATGGTGCAGAGAGGGAAACACAGACAGACGCAGAAGACTCCCTGGCTGGAGGAGACAGACATGACAGTCCAGGGAAAATGTGGGAGCTAGAGTTTACATGACAGAGTGCCGGAGGACAGCTGCCTAGAGAAGAACTCCAGAGATCCACAGAGAGTCCCCTTTGAGTATTTAGCTGAGTGCTGATCCGCACAAGCACGTGAAGGCATTCTGGGAGACTAGGAAAAGAATCAGCTGAAAGAATCAAAGCACAGTTTTCCCATTTTGGCACTGTTGGCATTTTTGGCTGTACAATTCCTTGTTGTAGGGCTGCCCTGTACAGAGTAGAAAGCTCAGCAGCATCCTTGGCCTCTACTTACCAGATGGCAGTGCCACTCATCTCCCCCTATGCCCCACTTATGACAACCAAAAATGTTTCCAGGCATTGCCAATAGGAGACATTGTCTTTCACTTCCAGACATTAGGAGGCAAAATGGAAAACCACTAGAATAAAGGAAACAGTGTCCAGTGCTGGGAATAGAGTTTGTTTCCACAAGCCAGACTGGAAAACTGGAAGAGTCACAGGACACTGGATTAAGGACACATGGGTGGGTCTTGCCTCAGTAGTGAGGAGGAATAATTAGACCTGAATTGACTGCTGTGGGAGTCCAACCTGTCAAAATCTTAAGAGGAAAGACTAACAGAAGCAAACTATTTGCAAGCCAGTTAGCTGCATTCTAGGGCAAAACTCAAGAAGATTTTAGAAATGTAAAAATATCTAGCACCCAACAAGGTAAAATTTACAATGTCTGGAATCTACTTACAATCCATAATGAGGAAATCAATTAATCAATCCAAGCTGACTCAGAACTGACACAGATATTAGAATTCGCAGACAGGAGCATTACAATAGTTATTAAATTTTTATTCTATATGATCAAAAAGCTAACAAGAGACATGGAAGTTATTTTTTAAAGTCTGATGTAAAGTTCAAAAAATGAATATTATAAAATGTGAGAATAAAAACTACAGTGGGTGGCATTTGTGGCAGACATCAAAGAAGAAAAGATTAGTTTATTGGATGATATAATTATAAAAGTAGAGAGAGAAGGAACATTTTTTAGAATGAACAGAGCATCTGAGAGTTGTAAAAAACAAAAAGGGGCCTAACATGTGTGTAACTGGAGTCTTCAGAGCTGAGGAGAGAATGAGGACCACAGAAAATTTTGAAAAAAATAATGGCAGAAAGTTTTCCAAATCTGATGAAACCTACAAACCCACAAATCTAAGAAGCTCAATGAACCTTCAGCATAATAAACACCAAGTAAAATATGCCAAAGTATATCACAATCTAATAGCTCAAAACTGCCAATAAAGAGAAAATCATACAGAGGAACAAATATAGATGATAACAGATTTCACATTCAAATGAATATAAAAAGAAAATGAAGCAACATTTTAAAAATATGGAAATAAAAAAACTATCAACTTACAATTTATACCCAGCAAAAATATCTTCCAAAAGCCAAAGCAAAATAAGGGCATCTTCAGAAATACAAACACAGCAAGGATTCATGACCAGCACACTCACATTATCAGAAATATTAAAGGAAGTCTTTTAGGCAGATAGAAAATGTTCCTGTATGGAAATATGGATCTACACAATGGAATGAAGAATGTGGGGCTTAGTAACCACATGGTAACTATGTAAGATTTTTTTTCTTATTTAAATCTCTTTAAAAGATAATTGTTGGGTTTCATAACATATATAAAATGTATAACATCAATAGCATAAATGTCAGGAGCAAAGAAATAGAAATATACTCTTGTAAAGGTTTTATTTGTGAAATGGTAGAATATCACTTGAAGGAAGATGATATATGCAATAACCCCTAGAACAAAAGCTAAAATAATAAAACAAAGAGTGGTAGCTAATAAGCCAGCAGAGGAGATAAAATGGAATAACAAAAAAATCAGATTATTACCAACAAAACCAGTAAAAGAGTAAGAGAACAAAGATGAGATGAGATGAAAAAAAAAGCAAGATGATTTTGCCAGTTATGAGTTTATTGGTTCTCAATTTTTAAAATGGACAAAACATTTGAACAGATTGTTATGGGCTGAATGTTTGTATCACCCAAAAGTTTCACATATGAGATACTAACCCTCAATATGTATGAGGAGGTAGGACTTTTGGGCAGTAATTAGGTCATGAGGGAGGAGCCTTTAGGAATGTGATTAGTGCCCTTTTAAAAGGAACCCCCAAAAAGCTCTCTGGCACTCTTCCCACCATGAAGATACAGTAAGAACTCAGCTATCTGCATCCCAGAAGAGGGTTCTCACCAGAAGCTGACCATGCTGGCATGCTAATGTCAGATTTCCAGACTTCAGAACTGTAAGAAATAAAATGCAGTTGTTTTTAAGCCACCCAGTGTATGGCATTCTGTTATAGAAGCCAGAACAGACTTAAGACACAGATCCTATAGCAAAGATGATACACAATGGCAATACAAAATGAAAAGATTCTCAATGTCATTAGTCATTAGGAACTGAAAATTGAAGTCAACATGGGATACAATTACACACATATTAAAATGGCAAAACATATAGTACGTGATCTCACTTAAATCTTAAAAAAGGTAGGAGTCAAATACAAAGATATGGAGAATAAAACAGTGGTTCCATGATTACCAGGGTCAGGGTAGAAGGAAGGAAACGGGAAGACGTAGATAAAAGGGTACAGAGTGGCAAATATGCAGAATGAATGAGTAGAAAAATCTAATGTAGAACACGGGGGCTATAGTTAATAATAGTGTATTGTACTCAGGATTTGTGCTAAATGAGTAGATTATAGCTCCTCTTGCCACACATAGGGGACATGGGTAACTATGAGACTATGGATATGTTAATTTGCTCCATGACAGTAATTTTTTTTTACTACATGTATGTATCTTACAACATCATGTTGTATACCTTAGTATACACAATCAAATTTATTTTAAAAAAGAAATAAATATTAAAAGACTGACCATACCTGGTATTGATGAGGATATAGAAAAAACTAGAACTCTCATACATGGCTAGTGGGAATGTACAATGGCACAACCACTTTGTAAAACACTTTGGAAGTCTTTTAAAAAGTTAAACATTTATCTATCATGTAATCCAGCCATTCCACTGCTGCGTATTACATTCATATGTATTTACATGTTCATAGGAGCTTTATTTGTAATGGCAATAAACTGGAAATACCTTATTGTCCATCAACTGGTGAATGGATTTTCAAAAACTGTGGTTTTGCAATATATATGAGTATATTCCATTACTCAGCAATAAAAATGACTTATCGATACACACAAGAATGAAAGTCATGATAATTACACTGACTGAAAAAAGCCAGGCATTAGAGTACACTATATGTTTCATCTATTTAAAATTCTAGAAAATGAAAGTGAATTTCTAGTGGCAGAAAGCAGATCTATGGTTGTTGGGAATGGGACAGAGGGAGGGAGGTGTGGGAAGGAAGGGATCACAAGAGGAAACTTTGGGGATGTGAATATGTTCATTATCTTGTGAGGCGATGTTCTCATGGGTGCATAAATATATTAAACTGTACACTTAAAAATATATATATATATACTTTAGTGTATATCAATTTTACCCAAATAAAACTGTAAAAATGGAAATTATAAGATTTTCTAGGAGACAGCCTAAAGGATTATATTTGACACTGATACTTAGAATAAAGACCAGGAGATCTGAGTTCTAGTTCAACTTCTGTCTTTGATGTGTCTAGCTATCTTGTGACAGGCAGATAAATTCTCTCGATCTCAGTTTCCTAACTTACAAAGTCAGGCAGCTGATTTAGTGATCTATAGCATCCTTACAAGTTTGAAATCTAGTAATGGATAAAGTGAATAGGAGGGAGTTTGAGTTGTGAAGCCTGACCTGGGTTTGAATTTCAGCTCTATCACTCACTGCTTGTGTGACTTGAGATAAATTATTCAACCCTTCTAAACTGTTAGAGAGTAAGTTCCACCAGGAAAGGCTGTATTGTTTTATTCACTCCTGCAAACCAGGGCCTGGTATAGATACTGGCATACAAATCAATGTTTTCTTTTTTGGCAAAATGAGAATATTAATAAGCCTCCTTGTAGCAGAGGCTGCTGAGGCCCCTCAACCTCCATATCCCATTGTCCCAGTCCTAGGTTTAACTTTTGCACAGGGAGACAGCCTCTGCCATGCCTCCCACCTCAAGCACAGGAAAGGCACCCGGGGCAGACATTGTCAAGAAGGGCAGTGGGTGCAGTGGCCAAAGGTTCTTCAGGAGCTGGCTGTCCCTGGGGGCTTTCTCAGGGCCAGTTGGTCTTTTCACTGAGTGCCCTGAGAAGCCATGGGGAGTGAGAGGCAGTGGATTAATGTTCCAGCCTCCCTGCTTTCTGGTGGGACAATTCCGAGGCCTGGGTCCTCAGTGAGACTGAGTCCTAGTTGTTCACAGTGGGACGCTACTCATCCTACATCATTTCCTGGCTTCTCACCTTTCCTTGTTTGATTTCTCAGTCCTTCACTTGTGCTTCCTGGGATCCCTTCCTAAATGAACTTCCTGTGTCTATGCCAGTGGTAGAAACCCATGTCCCTTGGAAGAATAAAGTGAAACAGGATGTATAAAGTGCTTCGCCTACTGCCTGGTGGCTTTGTTTCTGTTTTTTGATTGGTTTTGATTTGTTGCTAGTTTCTTTCAGAGAACCCAGAGAAAGTGACCCTGCTAACTTTGAGTTAACAAGAATGAGGGGGGAAGGGAAATCTGTGTGAGGAAAGACATATGCCTGAGAATTTATAAAAGCAAAATCAAAACAATCTAGAGAAAAAGTAGATCATGCTATGGACTGAATTATGTCCCCCAGAATGCATGTTGAAGTCCTAAGCTCCAATGTGACTGTATTTAGAGACAGAGCGTTTAGGAGGTAATTACGGTTAAATAAGGTTATATGGGTGGAGTCCTAATAAAGTAGGACTGTTGGCCTTATAAGAAAAGAAATCTCTCCCTCCCTCCCTTCCTTCCTCCTTCCGTCTTTTCTTTCTTTCTCTCTTTCTTTCTCTCTCCCTTGCTTTCTTTTCCTTCCTTCCTTCCTTCCTTCCTTCCTTCCTTCCTTCCTTCCTTCCTTCCTTCCTTCCTTCCTTTCTTTTCTTTCTTTCTTTCTCTTTCTTTTTCTTTCTTTTCTTTCTTTCTTTCTCCTTTCTTTATTTTTCTTTCCTTTCTTCCTTCCTTCCTTTCTCCTTCCTTCCTTCCTTCCTTCCTCCCTTCCTTCCTTCCTCCCTCCCTCCCTCCCTCCCTCCACCTGAGCACAGACAAAAGGTCATGGAAGAACACAGCAGGAAGCCAGCCTTATCCAAGCCAGGAAAAGAGCCCTCACCAGGAATCTAATTGCCTCATTGCCAGCACCTTGATCTTGGACTTCCAGGCTCCAGAACTGTGAGAAAAATAAATGTCTGTTGTTTAAGCCGCCCAGTCTGTGGCATTTGTTTATGGCAGCTTAAGCTGACTAATACACTTATGTACCTCAAACCCTATAAAGCAAAATATGAACCTGACTCAAGAGGAATGGAGACTTTTTAAAAGCTAAAATTCCAATTATATTATTGCAATCCAAATGAATAAGGAAAGTTGAAACTATTCAAAACCAAAGTGAACCAAACAAAACCAAATCAACATGTAGGGTTGCTGGACTTAGTGAATACATCTTAGAGGAGATGCTCAGTTAAATTTGAATTTCAGCAAAACAACTTTTTTTAGTATAAGTATGTCTCAAATATTACACAGGACATACTTATACTAAAAATGTATGTGCGATTTATCTGAAATCCAAATTTAACTAGGTGTCTTGTATTTTATCTGGCAAACATTGATGCGACTGTATAGTAAGCTCTCTAAGGAGCTCAAATTTTCATAAAATGTTAAGTATAAAATGTGAAGAAAACAAAAGATTGATTTTTAAAGCAAAGTGGCTCACATTGCTGGCATTTTATGAGGAATTCTAAAACCCAGACTAAGTTGAGGTTCACAAAACAAATTAAAGACAAAATCAATGTTTTTTAAAAAATTCAAGAAAAGCAGGAAAAATGCTGACTCCCTTACATGGAGAAGGTGGCATAAAGTTGACAATGATAGGAGACAGCTACTGAACGTGCTTTCTGCTTTGTATTACTCACCAAGAAAAATGCTCTTAAAAAAAAAAAAAGCCAACTAACAGTCAGGTGGGTCAGGAGTTATCAGAGATGATCTGTCTCATCACCTTTAATGCACTAAGATTTATGTTCCAAATTGCTAAAATAAATGGAATATGTGATCTTACAGACGTCTCTGCAAAATCTCAGACAATGAGAGAAAGAGGTGGCAGAAAACTGAAGGCAGGCAAATGTTCAAACTTTCAGAAAGAGGAAGCAAGTAGGCAACACAGGACGTTACTGAGCGGGAAGTCCAGGATATTTCTAACACGGGTTGCTCCAAGGAGCAAGTCAGGCCAAATGAACTTTATTTTCTTTGTTGCTAGGATTATTAAATTAAGGCACTGGGAAACATTATAAGGGTAATGCACTTAGGTTTCAACAAGGCATTTGAAGAGTATTTTCTATGATAACCTCATGGACAAGAAGGAAATATGGGAATCAGTTTTCTGTGGCTCTGAACTTAAATCCCACTTAACTTTGTTGATCATGTCTCAAATACAGTTATGCTTACCAGATTTGCTGTAAACAAAAAACTGAAAAGAATAATATATTTATTGGATCATTTTGGCTGTAAGTAAAGAAATTCAATGTGAGGCTAGGCATGGTAACTCACGCCGTTAATCCCAGCGCTTTGGGAGGCCGAGGCAGGCAGATCACAATGTCAGGAGTTCGAGACCAGTCTGGCCAACATGGTGAAACCCTGTCTCTACTAAAAATACAAAAAATTAGCCAGGCATGGTGGCAGGTGCCTGTAATCTCAGCTACTCGGGAGGCTGAGACAGGAGAATTGCTTGAACCTGGGAGGTGGAGGGGAGCCGAGACCACACCACTGCACTCCAGGCCAGGCAACAGAACAAGATTCCGTCTCAAAAAACAACAACAAAAAAGGAATTCAGTGTGAAAGAACTAAAACAGGGATTAATTAGAAAGGTATCAGGCACATAACGGAACTTCAGGAATAAGAACTCAGACTTCTGAAAAGGCTATGAAGCATCATGGCTATCAGTACAGACCCTGGTTTGAATCCAGCTCTTCCCAATGTTGGGTAAGTCATTTAATTTCTTTGTGCTTCAGTTTCTTCATCTGTAAAACTGAGATAATAATAGTATTTACCTCAAAGGGTTATTATTAGAACCAAATGAGTTAACATATATAAAGCATCTGATACCTGGAATATAGTAAGCACTATATGCTCAATTTTGCATAACTTTTTTTTTGTTTTTTTGGTTTTTTTTTGAGATGCAGTCTTGCTCTGTCATCCAGGCTGGAGTGCAATGGCTTGATCTTGGCTCACTGCAGCCTCCACCTCCTGGGTTCAAGTGATTCTCCTGCCTCAGCTTCCTGAGTAGCTGGGATTATAGGTGTGTGCCACCACACCTAGCTAATTTTTGTATTTTTCGTAGAGACAGGGTTTTGCCAGGTTGTCAGGCTGGTCTTGAACTCCTGACTTCAAGTGATCCGCCCTCCTTGGCCTCCCAAAGTGCTGGGATTACAGGTGTGAGCCACCATGCCCGGCCTGGCATGACTTTTATATGGTGTACTTGTTTCTTCCTTTTCCTTGCAGAGTGCCTTCCTGTGTCTGGAATCCACGCAATGGATACCATGGCTACTAACAGCTCCTGAGTCCTTTACCTTATTTAGATCAGGCTTGGCTCTCTTAATCCCTTGGAAAGGAGACTTGATTTTGTTTATACCTGGTGCCTGGTCAAGGATCAATTCATTCATTTATTAGTTTATTCATTCAACAAACATGAGTTGAGCTCTCAGCATGTGCCTAGCACATTCTAGGCACTGAAAATACAGGAGTGCGAAAATAAAAATGACAAACCCCCTGCTGTCTATATGTAGGATTCATATATTTTGAGGAAAAAGATGAAGAAGGCCAAGAAAGAAGCCATTAAATGTGTTATAGTAAGACGGTAATAAATGTAACACACAAGGAAAAAGTGAGATAAACAGAGCGAGTGACTTGGAAAGGGAGGGAGACACTATTTTATGACGCGATTAAAGGTGGTCCCTCTGGTAAGGTGACATTTGGGCAGAGACCTGAGGAAGTGGAGATGCCTGGGAGAATATTCTAGACAGAGAGAATAGGGAGTGCAAAAGTGCTGAGGCGGGAGCATGTTTGGATTCCAGAAGTAGCAAGGCTGAATGTGATTGGAATGGGAAGAGTGAGGGCAAAATGTGTCAGAGAGGCTTCCAGAGCCAGGTCCCGAGGCCACTGGGAGCCTGGCAGGCTGTGGCACAGAACGTGGGTTGTTACTCTGAGTGACACGGGAGCCATTGCAGGGCTTGGAGCAGAACAGGGACATGGACAGACTTATATTTTAGAAGGCTTGCTTGCACTTGTGTGGAAAATGCCTGTACCATGGCATCAGGAAAGCAGGAAGCCTGATTAGAAGGTTATTGCGATTATCCACGTGGAATGCAATGGTGTCTTGGACTCTGACAGTAAAGATGATTAGAAGTGGTCAGAGTCTTAATATACTTCCAGGGATCCACTATTAAATGTAAAGTGTGAGAGAAAGAGAAGAGTCGAAGTGCCCAACTGCAAAGTTTATCTCCAGAGTGAATGGCAGAATGAACTTACCATTTACTTAAATAGGGAAGAATCTGGAAGGAGCAGAACCAGGAGAAAGTATCAGGCATTTGCTTTTAGACATATGAGTTTGAGATATCCTTAGACAGCTGGTAAGCAGGCAGGCAGTAGGAGTATGGGGTTATGGGAGGGTTCAGGATTGAAGAGGCCAGAGAAAAAAACATAGGGTTCATTGTGCATAGATGGTATTTCAAGCCAAGGGACTTGATGAGATCACTTAGGGAGGAGGAACTGAGGGAAAACAGAGGATCAGAAATTGAATCCTGAGGGTTGGGAAAAATGCAAAACACAGCCAAGGAGGCTGAGAAGGAGGGATCAGTGAAGTAAAATAAAGACCAGGGAGTTTGTTCAAGAGACAAAATGAAAATGTTTCATGTAGGTGATAGCTCTCAGTTATGTCAAATGCAGAGGTTGAGTGCGATGGGAACTGCCATATAATGTGATCACATAATGACGAGGTAGAGGGAGGAGCAGCTCCTCTAACAGCGTGCTGGCAAGGCAGTGCTGCAGGTTTCCACCACATGTAGCTAATGCAATAGATTAAAGCAGAAGTCAAATTTATTTTGATAAATTGTAATGAGAAGTCTAAATCATCAAATAAAACTTAAACATGATAAATGCTAGGTCTGCATTTAGATTCAGACTAGAAACTATAAACTCAGTGTATATATGCACACAAAAGACTAAAAGAATATGCCTCCAAACATTAACAATTATTACCCAGAAGTGGTGGAGCTATAGATATTTTTATTCTGTTTTATATCTTCCATAATTTCAAAATTTTGTCTACAATAAATATTCATTGATTTAGTAAACAGGAAAATATCGTAAGTGTTATAAAATACCAATTATGTATAAATATGGATGGGAAGAGTTTGTTTTAATTTATGCAAAAAAACCCCAAACCCTGAACGTGTTGAATAAGAACTTGGGTTGCACTAATATAATATGCATTGCTGTATTAATTTATCTGGAAGTGGGAAAATGATACAGTTTTACTACTAGAAAGTACACAGAAAATAAGAGAATAGGGAGGACACTAGAAAGCATAACATGGGAGTAAATCAAGGAAAATAGAAATGTGAATCTAGGGGAAAGATGTAAGTCACAGTGGTAAATGTGATGAGTTGGCGTGTGGTGAAAAGGATCAGATACACTCAGTTCCACTTGTATCTTGGGAAGCCACTTATTTCTCTGACTCCCAGTATCCTGATTGATGAAGTAGCAATAATCTTCCACATAACACTGATTTTTAGGTTAAATACAACAAGGTATGAGTTACCCTCTTCTCTAGCCTAGAACGCTTCGTATGCAGAACTCAGGAGCTCCTCTTTGAGTTATCTTTTTAAAAAAATTACTCACATTGGAGCATTGGTGAGCTATGTAGATTTCACTGTAGATTGCATATAGTAGGCGATAGACACAGCACATCCCAGAGCAAAATGCTTAAAGCCCCCACCTCACAGCTGTTCTTTGCAAAGTCTTTGCTACTGTGGCAATTGGGTAGCAAGTTGGGATGTATATCGGGATCCTTCTCCCATCAAGAGTCACTAACTTCTCTCCATCCCTCCAGGATACCAGGATCTTCAAGTTTCTTTCCTTTCTTCCATGAGAACAATTCACCCTCTCCCAATTCCTATCTTGAAACTTGAAAAACAAAACTTATCATGATACTCAGCAAAACAAGGATCTGCTCATGTAGCAGAATCTACCCTCCTTAGTAAACCTATTTCTGTCCTGAGTGTGGCCTTTGGGATCTCAGAGTCCCACGGCTACCTCCACCCATAAGTGCTATTTTGTCTTGCAAATGTGTTTGGTGCTCTCCCCATGAAGGGTTTCAGGTGAAGAAACTTCTCCCATCCACTTACATGTATAAAATATCTACCATAGTGCTGTCACCCAGTAGATGCCAGAAAATGTGCATAGTTATTATTATCATTATGATGACTGTCTTTAAATATTTAAAAAGTTATGTGGCAGCGGAATGTGAAGACCTATTTTTTGATAGCTCCCAAGACCCAATAGGACCAATTGGCACGTTATTGGGAGGTAGAATTGGCTCAGTAGAAGGCAGATATTGCCAGCAATTAGAATTATTCAATAACAGGGTCTTCTTAACTTGTCTTGAATTGTCTGATCCAAGAGAGAAGAGAACAGGAAACAGTAGATGGGAATTTGAATTAGTTGGCCTGAACTTTCCCTCCTGAAGAGACATCTGATGATCCTATGAAAAGTGCCTGAATGGGTGAATGGATTTTCCTTCTTTCCTGTTTCTTCCCAGTGTCACCACAATCTAAGGTTACTTTTTTTCTTTTTCTTTTTGAGACAGGGTCTCACTCTGTCACCCAGGGTGGAGTGCAGTGGTATGATCACAGCTCACTGCAACCTCAAACTTCCCGGCTCAAGTGCTTCTCCCACTTCAGCCTCTGAAGTAGCTGGGACCACAGGCTTGCGCCACCATGCTCAGCTAAATAACTTTTTTTTTTTTTTTTTAGAAATGAGATCTTTTCATGTTGCCCAAGCTGGTCCCGAACTCCTGGGCTCAAGGAATATTCCCACCTTGTCTTCCCAAAAGTGCAGGGAATATGGGTGCCCAAGAGCCATGTGCTCAGCCAAAGGTGATCAGACCACCATAAACCTGATTCTTTTTGGATTTTTTTTTTTTTTTTTGAGACAAAGTCTCACTCTGTCACCCAGGCTGGAGTGCAGGGGCGCAATCTCTGCTCACTGCAACCTCCGCCTCCTGGGTTCAAGCGATTCTTATGCTTCAGCCTCCCGAGTAGCTGGGACTACAGGCATCCACCACCACACCCGGCTATTTTTTATATTTTTAGTAGAGATGGGTTTTCACCATGCTGGCCAGGTTGTCTCAAACTCCTAACCTCAGGTGATCCACCAGCCTTGGCCTCCCAAAGTGCTGGGATTACAGGTGTGAGCCACTGTGCCTGACCTGGATTTGGTTGTATATAAAACACACTGCGACAGAAACCTCCCCTGGAAGGGGTGGAGTCAACATAGCTACCAGTTTCCAGACACTACTTCAAAAGCATCAGGGAGAAAAGAAGAGTTAATGCAGCCGTCCAGGCTGCTGAAATTGTAGGATACAGAGCTGTGCTGTGTGCTGGGGCCTTGGTGGCTACAATGATCAAACCCAGGGATGGGGGAAATGGGAACCAGATTCCAGGACACCCCAGGGGCTTTCAAGATACACTTACATTTGCCATTTTCCAATTTTTTCAGGGTGTGCAGAATTAGCTCAAAGTCTTCCACATGCCAGTGTGACTTTGCCTATAATATGATCTTTTTAAAAGGTTAAGTTAATTTTGACTTTTACTGTTGCAGCATTTCAACCTAACGGTGCTCCGTGCACAATCTAATTGGATTTTTATGGGTCTTTATTTAAAGAAATTTGTTTAGTGACTATGACAATTTGAGTATTACATGTAGGTCCCTTTTGTATAATATTGAAGCGAGATACAGTACACACAGGTAGGCTGGGATAACAGATTTCTGATAGGTAGTTATTACCTAAAGCCTGTATCAGTTTAAGCACAAACCATACAGGAACTTATGTGTTCAGTGATGCTGACTCTGTAAAATTAGAGCAAATGGATAGGTAGGTCTGAGATCACGATACTGGGAGGTTTCATGCTATACAATGAGTAAGTCATGTGACTTCTACAGAAAATTCCACTCATTTCAATGGTGAATTGGATACTAGGTTGGATTTTTAAAGGCTATTTGTCCTAAGAGATTATGAATTTATACTGCCTCAGGTTGTATTCCATCATTATAAAAGTGCAGGAGTTCTCCGTAAAGTTTGTTTTACCAGCCAGAATTGGGAATTATATCTCTTGCAATAAATTCTTTCACATTGGCCGTTTGACATCTCAGAGGTAACACTGGCTTAACTGGCTGCAGGTAAAAATTAGAGGCATAACTGGTTTTAATAAGAGTCTCTGGGTCTACTTATTTCGAAGTACTTAGCCAATGACATCCTTCCTTATGTAATTTTTTTTATATTCCATGAGGTACATTTCTAACTTTTTTTTTTTTTGAGATGTTAAATGGTTTTGTTTGCCTTTGTTTTTAGCTTTATTTTGCAAAATTTAACTCAGGTCTTTCTTTAAGAATGTGGTAAATGGACACGTTATGAAAGAAAATCTGGCCAGGTGTGGTGACTCATGTTTATAATCCCAGCACTTTGGGAGGCCAAGGCAGGAAGATCCCTTGAGGTCAGGAGTTTGAGACCAGCCCAGGAAACATAGCAAGACCTCATCTCTATAAAAAATTTTAAAAGTCCAGCCTGGTATGGTGGTATATGCCTGTGGTCCCAGCTACTTGGGAGGCTGAGGTAGAAAGCTTGAGACCAGCAGTTCAAGGCCGCAGTAAGCTGTAATTGTACCACTGCACTCTATCCTGGACAACAGAGTAAGACTCTGTCTCTAACTTAAAAAATAAAGAAAGAAGAAATAAAGAAAATCTTACTGATTTTTCTTTCTTTTTTTTTTTTTGGAGATTTCAGATCTAGGTTATGCTTTAAAGCCTTCATTCTGGAAGCTGATAGAATTGCACTGTGTGTAGATTTGGGGTTAATTATTTTTCCCAGGTGTTTCAAGTATTATTCATATTCATTTACCAAACTGGAGGATGTATAAGCGTTTTCTTGGAAATTCTAATGATCATAATTTAAAGGAAAACAGGAAAAGCAGAGTGTGGGAGAGAGTAGGAGGAAAAGTGTAGCTTCAGAAAACAGAAAATGATGATGACCATTTTAGTTCTCCCTGGTGGTGGGAATAGGAGTAGGAAAAGATCAACTCATAATTGGGAAAAGAAATTTGATTGTTAGAATAAGAGATATAGGAAAAAAAAAAACCAAAGTATGTTTCCTACTCCTTACTCTCTACTTAACACAACACTTCCAACACCAGATGTCTAGGAATTATTTCCCCACACATCAAGTAACTCTCCAGTGAATGCCAGCTCGGTGTCCTCCGATTCAGTTCTGGCACTATTTACCTGCAGATAGTGTCAGACCCCACAGGTTGAAGGTTCGGTCCCACAAGACTGCCCCCGACTTCAGATGCTAATCGCAAATAGCAGGTTGTCACCTATACTTCTGACTGGTTATAAATCGGGGTTTCCATGATCCCCTCCTTGGGTTTGATTAATTTGCTATAGCAGCTCACAGAACTCAGGGAAACACTTTACATAGGTTTACCCATATATTACAAAGGATATTTTAAAAGATAAAGATGAGAAGCCCTGTGGAAGAGATGCATAGGGAAGTTATGGGAGAAGGGGTGAGGAACTTCCATGCCCCCTTCCAGGTGAGTAACCCTACAGGAACCTCTGCATGTTTAACTGTCAGGAAGCTCTATGAACTCAGTTATTTTGGGTTTTTATGCAAACTTCGTTACGTAGGCATGATTGATTACATCACTGGCCACTGGTAAGCAATTCAGCCTTCAACCTCTCTCCTTCGTGGAGGTGAGGAGTGTGGCTAAAAGTCCCAACCCTCTAATTATGCCTTGGTTCTCTGGGAATGCGGCCCCATTATGAGGCTACCAGTCATTCCTTTCACACACAAAAGACACTCTTATCCCTCTGGAAACTGGAAAAAATGATCATATATATATATATATATATAATCCTATATAATATAGAGAGTACATATAATCTTATTACAAATCATAATATCACAGTTAGTGAACTTTCTTTTCCGAGACAAAGAGCAGTGACAGGCAAGGGAAGGGATAGGACACGCGTGCTATTCCATGTGCCACTGCAAAGTCTACCTTTGCGGGCTTTCTTGGAAGGATTAGAAGGCATCCACCATCCATTTAAAATTTTTTAAATTTAAAATTAAGAATGGTCTTCTATTTAAAGAAAAGTTATAAAGAAAAAGTTAGCCAGGTGTGGTGGCATGTGCTCTGGGCGACAGAGCGAGACTCATCTCAAAAAAAAAATAAATAAATAAAAATAAATAAATACATATATATAAATAAATAAAATAAAATAAAATATATTCTGGATATTAGCCACTTATCAGATATATGATTTGCAAATATTTTCTCCCATTCTGTAGTTTGCCTTTTTATTCTGTTCATAGTGTCTTTTGATACATATAAGTTTTTAATTCTACTGTAATTGAATTTATGTTTTTTCTTTTGTTGACTGTGCTTTTGGGTCATATCCAAGAAATCATTGCCAAATCTAGTGCCATGTAGCTCTTTCCTTATGTTTTCTTATATGGATTTTATAGTTTCAGCTCTTACATTTGGAACTTTAATCCGTTTTGAGTTGATTTTTGTATTAGTATATAGCTTTTTAGACTGGCTTCTTTCACTTAGGAATATACATTTAAGATTCATCCATGTCTTTCATGACACGGTAGCTCATCCATTTTTGTTACTAAATAGTATTCCATTGCATGGATATACCACAGTTTGTTCATCCATTCACCTACTGAAGGACATCTTAGTTGTTGCAAGATTTTAGAGATTATTAAATAAAGCTGCTATACTTATTTTTAGATGTTGATACAAACATAAGTTTTCAAATCAGTTAGGTAAATATCTAGGAGTAGAGTAAACCGCTGGGTCAAGCAGTAAGATTCTATTTAGCTTTGCGAGAAACCGCCAAACTGTCTTCCAAATAAATTACACCATTGGCACATTCATCAGCAACAAATGGGAGTTCTCATGCTCCAATTAAATTCTTACTAGCAATTGGCATTGTCCGTTTTTTGGGTTTTAGCTATTTTAATAGTATTTATTGATATTAATTTTTAAAAAGTTACTGCTTTGTTTAGATACAGTTTATGTACCATAAAATCTTCTCCCTTCACATATACAGTTCAGTTTTTTTTTTAAACTGAATTGTATATTCACAGAATGGTACAACCATCATAAGTATCTACTTTTAAAACATTTTCATCATTCCAAAAAGAAAACTCTTCCCCATGAGCAGTCACTCTCCACTTTCCTCTCCCCTACCCTCTGGCAATCATGAATCTACTTTCTGTCTCCATATATTTGCCTATGCTGGACATTTCCTGTGCATGTAATCATATAATATGTGGCCTTTGTGTCGGGCTTCTTTCATTTAACATAGTATTTCAAAGGTTGAGCCATGTTGTAGCATGTATCAGTACTTCATTTATTTATTTTTTTGAGACATGGGCCCTTTCTGTGCTGCCCAAGCTAGTCTCAAACTCCTGGGCTCAAGCGATCCTCCCACCTCAGCCTACCAGGTAGCTGGGATTACCTTGCTTGGCTTAGAACTTCATTTTTTTTAGCTGGATAATATTCCATTACAGATATATCACATTTTGTTTATCCATTAATTAAGTGATGGACATTTGGGTTGTTTCTACCTTTAGGCTATTATACATAATGCTGCTATGAACATTTGGACATCTGTTTTCAGTTCTCTTGGCTATATACCTAGGAGTGGGATTGCTGGATCATATGGCATCTCTATTACCTTTCTGTGGAACAGTCAAGCTGTATTCCAAGATGTTACATTATTTTACATCCCCCTCACCTCAGCAATGTCTGAGTATTCCAGTTTCTCCACATCCTTACCAACTCTTGTTATTGTTCACCTTTTTGGTTAGAACCATTATAGTGTATGTAAAGTGGTATCTCGTTGTGGCTTGATTTGCATTTTCCTAGTGATTTTGATCATCTTTTCATATGCTTGTTGTCCAGCTGTATGTCTTTGTTTTTGAGGAATGTAGATTCATATCCTTTGCTCAATTTTTTTTTTTTTTTTTTTTTTTTTTTGAGACGGAGGCTCGCTCTATTGCCCAGGCTGGAGTGCAGTGGTGCGATCTCCACTCACTGCAAGCTCCGCCTCCTGGGTTCATGCCATTCTCCTGCCTCAGCCTCCTGTGTAGCTGGGACTACAGGCACCCACCACCGCGCCCGGCTAATTTTTGTATTTTTAGTAGAGACGGGGTTTCACCATGTTAGCCAGGGTGGTCTCGATCTCCTGAACTCGTGATCCACCCGTCTCGGCCTCCCAAAGTGCTGGGATTACAGGCGTGAGCCACTGCGCCTGGCCCCTTTGCTCATTTTTAAGGTAGATTACTTGTCCTTATATCGTTGAGTTTCAAGAATTTACATACTTTAGATACAGGTTCCTTATCAGATACATGATTTGCAAATATTTTCTCTCATGCTGGATTGTCTTTTCATTTTCTTGATGGTGTCTTTTGTAGCATAAAAGTTTTTAATTTTGATGAAGCTGAATTTATATATTTTAGTTTTGTGGATTGTGCTTTTGCTGTCATATCTAAGAAAGTATTGCTTAATTGATGGTCATAAAATTTTACTTTTAAGTGTTTTCTATTTTTGCATCTCTTACATTTGAATCTATGACCCATTGTTAGTTATTGTTTATGTAAGGAGTGATGTATCGTTGTTTTATTTGCATTCACCTTCTGATAAATGATGCTGAGCATCTTTTCATACACTTATTCACCTTCTGTATATCTTCTCTGGTATGGTGTCTTCAGATATTTTGCCCATTTTTAAATTGGGTTCTTCTTTTTCTTATGTTTAAAGGCTCTTTGTATATTTTGAATATAACTCCTTTATCAGATATGTGGTTTACAAATATTTTCTTCTAGACTGTGGCTTGTCTTCTTATTCTCTTAACAGTGTCTTTCACAAGCAGAATTTCAGAAAAATTAAGTCCAACTTACCAATATTTTTCATTGATTATGCTCTTGATGTAATATCAAAAAATTCACCATCAAATCCAAGGTCATGTAGATTTTATCCTGTTTTCTTCTAGAATCTTTGTAGTTTTTCCTTTTACATTCATATCTATGATGCATTTTTAGTTAATTTTTGTGAAAGATAAAAAGGTCAGGGTCTAGGTTCATTTTTTCATATATGGATGTCCAATTGTTCCAGCACCTTATGTTGAAAGACTGCCCTTTTTCTATTGAACTGACTTTGCACATTTGCCAAAAATCAGTTGATTATATTTATGTGGTTTATTTATGGGATCCCTATTCTGTTCCATTGATCTGCATGTCTACTTTTTCACCAATACCACCCTGTCTTGATTCATACATCCATTTTTTCTTTCAAGAATTTATCCATCCATTTATTTATCATATCATTAATAAATATTTTTTATCTTCCTCATGCAAGATATTGTGCTAATAGTTCAGACAACAAAGATGTTTTAGACATGGTAGCTGACCTCTAAGAGCTGTCATACAGTCTAGAGGTGGGCTGGAGATGGTTGCAACCCCCACACAAATTGTGTAAAACAAATCACAAGGTGAAAATGCTGTAGGAGATGCACAGCGTAAAAGACACTTTTCAAAGAGGCTGATATCAATACTGACTTAGAATAAGGAGATTTGAGCAGGGACTTGAAGGATGGATAGGATTTAAATAAGTTTGGAAAGTGGCTGTGTCAAGGTGAAAAGAACGGAACAAGCCAAGTGAGGGGGAAGTGCAAAGTCTAACAGCTGTATCCAATTGAAGTACAATCAAAGCCATGTGTGCAATTTTAAATTTTCTAGTAGCTGTACTTAAAAAGAAATCCTTGAAATTAATTTTATATTTTATGTAACCCAATATATCCAAAACACCATCATTTCAACGTGTAATCAATTTTAAAATCCTGTATGTAGATTACGTTTATCAATTTGGAGCAGCCACATTTCAAATGCTGAATAGCCGCGTGTGAATTGTGGCTACTGTATTGGACAACACAGGCCTTGGAGGCCAGTTGTGAGAAGAAAGGTTGCAAAAGTAGGGCCAAATTATGCAGAACCTTGAATACTGGGCTGAAGAATTTGAACTTGATTCTGTAACTTATGGATAAACACTGACACTTTTGAGCAAGTAGTGACTCCTATTAATACTAACACGGTGCTCCTCCCCTGGACTGGCGGTCCTGGATAGGCACTCAATACAGGTGTACTGAATGATTGCTGAATTATCAGAGCAATACTTTGTGGAGATTAACTGTGGATATATTTAAGGAAGTGAATTGAAAACTTGGAGGACTAATGCCTAGGTTCTTTTAATTTAAATCACATGATATAGAAGCTCTTGGTTGCTTTTTTATTTCTTTTTGCTTTCTGCATGAGGAAAATTACTGCCTGAAATATTATTTAGTGTATGTATGACAGTCTTTTGTAGTGTTGTATCCTCTGTTGTATTGAAGTGTGAATAGGACAGGCTTATGTTTTTGGTAGCCTTTGGGGATGGGTCTGCTTACACATTTCAATTGCTTAAAAAAAAAAAAAAAAAGAAGTGGTTTTCTTAAAGGAAATGGGTAGAGTGACAGGTTGAAGATATGACTGTTGTATACATTTTTGTTTTTTGAGAATGCTCTCTTGGCAGTAAAGAGCTGGGAGCCCTTTAAAATGAGGGCGGTAATAGTGTTAAAATCCCAGTCCTTGGCTGGCTGTGAAGAAAACCAACCAGGTTACCTGGATTTGTTGTCATTGGCGGTGCCACTCTTCTTGCCAAATCTGTTCTCACAAACTAGCAGGCAATCAGAGCTGAAAGGCTTTCTGTATTTTATTTCTTTCTTTTTCACTTGAGATCATTTCCAAAGACTGATAGTGAAATATCTATCAAGAGGCCATGCTAAAATAACAAATGTAATATTTGCGTGCAGGGGGTATATGCAGGTGTTGCATTTTGGGCCTGTCAAACTTGACAGTGTCCTTTTAAGCTTTTCAAGAGAAAACCTGATAGTATTAGAGCCACATTTTCCATCAGCTGTGACATATTTCTGCATGTTAATCCTCAGATTTGGTTGTACTTTCTCCTTTGTAATTAAGCTAACTTGGTTTTCAGAGGCTCGTGGTTTTAATATCTTTTTTTGTGGAATTGAAATAGCATCAATTTGGATTTGAACTCCTTTGTTGGAATTAGTTTTTAATTAGTTTTAACTCTTTTATTAGAATTAGTTATAGATGTAGAGGCCTACCTGGTAGCATTTATTAACACCAGCCTCAGAGAGCTTTGCAGGCTTTTCACTGCAGCTTTTGTTTCTTAGCACAGTAAATGGCTGTGAGCTGGGTCTTTGTTGCCAGGTCATGGTTGGAAAATATCAATTATTGCAGAGCATGTGTGCATTTGAGGAATTGTCTCCATGTAAATAAGAAGGGCATTTCATTGGAGTTGCTGCACTTTTAAGCCACGGTCTCAACACACAGGCAAAAATTTTACTTTGGTCCCCTAAAAAATGGAAGGTAGTGGTGAGGGATGGGGGTCTTTTCCTAAGCAAAATTCTTGAGTAAATGCAAAGTCTGACATGATTTTATAAGAGGTTTCTTCTTTAATGATGTAGTGTAAGAAAATAACACTACTTTAGTGCTTAGCAGTAATTAAATATAAATAGCTCCAGTCAAGAGGTGGTTTCAGAAGTAACATGCCTTGTGACTTTGGAACCAGAAGTTAGGTTTAAATTGTGGCTCCACCAACGATTGCTCTGTGGCCAAAATCTTTCTAAGACTGATTTTTTTTTTCATCTGTAAAATAGGCTAATAATAGCAACCTCATAAGATATTTGTGAGGTTTAACACAGTAACTATATTCAGTTCCTAGCACATGCCTGAATGGTAGTTATTGGTATGAAACAGTGCTAAATGCTGTGTTTGGTTTTTGGGCCAAGAGCTTATTTGCTCTATTCTTTTTGATTGTCTCTCTGGAATGACATAGAGTAAAGCAGTTGTGGTGACCAACTCTGTCTCCTGAGGTGGGATCATAACTAGTGGATGACCCCAGCCACTCCCTTTCTGGATCTACCACTGTGACTACACACCTCCCACTGCCTGTTCCTGTCAACAGCTGAGTGTGGTAGGAATCCTAAGGCAGGTCCATTCCAGCAAAACAAACCTCCTGTCCCGTGGGCAACCTTGGCTGCAGGACTCCACAGTGACTTGGCTGAACCTTTCTTAAAACTGTGCTCAGTTGCTACCTCTTTCGTCCCAATCTTCCTTCCTCCCAAAGGTGCTGGAACTGTACGACTGTCTGCAAGTGGTCGTGCCTGCTCCCGCCCCTCCCCTATTTGCTCTTGCAGGGCTAATCCCATCTTGGAACCTCCTTCTTGGCTGGCCTGAACTAATGCTGCAGTCCATGCCTGGTGTCCAGGCATTTGTAACTTAGAGTTCAATTTAATTAAAATAATAGTGCTTCCAAGGAATGCTCCAGAATTAAACCAATTTAGGTCCTAGAATGAAAAAGAGGACAGAATTGAGAGGACAATGCATCCAGCCAAAAAAGAGACAGAAAGAGAAAATAAGGTGAGAAGAGCATTTCCCCTTGCCTCAATTGTAGTGCCTTTCCCATTCCCGTGGTGCTGAGCCCATGCCAGGTGCAGATGCCCTCAGCACGATGCCCTTCCCTCTGGCCTCTGTCTCCTGCATGACTTGTCTTCTCGCCCCTCATTTAGCCCTGAGTATAGCCCACTGTCTGGTATTTCAAGTGAAACAGGTCCTTAGTTTGATTTGTGTTTCTCGAAGGACGGAAATGCATTTTTGCTATTTTCCTATCCCTCTTAGCTCCTATCACAGAGGGCTCTTGGTTTTATTTGCTGTTGGCTAAAAACAGAAAATCAAGAGACCCATTAGTGCTCAGGATACAAGAACGCTGGGCCATTCCCAGTTCATGCTCTCTGTTGGGAGGCTCTCTCTGGGTAGCCCCTGGACAACCTTCATGAACAGGAGGTTATTAGAAGTGTTACCATTTAAAATATCTGTATTTTGCCTTAGTTCATTAGAGTGTTCAGCTATTGATCCCACTCCAAATATGATGAATCTATTTGGCTTTATGCTGAAATATTTCCCCCTAGCGATGGATGATGCCACTTTCCTTTCTCAAGTTCTAAGGGGTAAATCTGTTCAGTAAAAATAATCAAGAAGATAAAGAGTCACAATTTGGAGAACAAGAGTGAGTTGCAAGAACAATGTTGCCCCAGTGTTGGGGGCAACACTGGACTCACAGAAAGGGGAGATTACATTTGGTGGGGCTCTGGGGCAGCCTCTTTGGGGAGCACCACAGGCTCTGACCCCGAGGAGGGAAAAGAGAACGCATAGAGGCCTCTGGAGATCAAAGATGCTTCCAGGGGTGGCCGTTAGATTCACCACATGTCTGTCATGGAATTAGACATGCCGGCTACCCCACACTTTTATTCCCTGGCCTCCCTGCTGGCTCTCTGAGTTCAAACCAAAAGTGCATGGGGAGGGGGGCCATGGGGGGATTGAGGAGGGCTGATGGAAAAAGGCAGCAGAAAGCAGATTTAGACAGTACTGTTCACAAGAAGGTGCTTTCCTTCAATTCTCTGGCAGAAATGGAAAAAAAAAAAAAAGCCCTGGTGTTTCACACAATCCCTTTAGGGGCAATTTTATCTCGCTTTGCTAAAAATTGGATATGTCTTCCTAAGTCTTCCAGAGCCATTGGCTCAGCAAGGGTTTGAAGTGTTGTGGCAGCGACCCTGACTTTTTCCCTTGCCTCATCCTCTCCCACTCACCCCCTGCCTCTATTTTTCTCTTTTATGTGGATCTATCTGTGTCTAATTTAGATGGCAAGTTCCTTAGTACTGTATGTTATAGTGTCTAGCATACTGTGAGCACTTATAAATGTTAAATGATAATAATGATAATAGGAGAGCCCTAAAGGTGCCAGCTGCTTCATTTCACTTGAGAGAAGAGGGTTTTCACTGCAGACTGTAGTTCAAAAAATAAGGGCAGTGGGGAGGGAAGGCACATCGCCTTTCTTAGGCAAGGAGGAGGACAGAGAGAGGCAGATAGGAATTTGCCATATAAAAGAAAATGAATTAATAAAAAAAAAAAAATGGTCAGCTAAAACCTCAGGATGGAAACAAGAATTCAGCACCTGGTATTGAGTCTCATAACCCTTTCAAAAATTGCTTGCCCAAAGTTTCAAAGAAATTTGAAACATTGATAACCTAAAAAGGATGCTGCATCCACTTTCAGCCATGCAGAAGGAGAGCTGTGGGGAATGAGAGACCCCCGACTCGGGCTTCAGAACCCCTAGATTCCACCCCTGATTCTGCAGCTAACTGGCTCTAGAACATTTGTTGAAACACTTAACTTTTCTATTATCTACTTTCCCATTCACGAATGAGGGGTGAGGTCAATGCAGGAGACACTTTACTAAATAATCTCAATGAGTTCTTCAAGTTCTGAAATTCTGCATGATATCTACCATTTTCTTGAACACTTACTATGTGTTAATCTGTCAGTTTCATACATATTACCTCATTCAACACTCCACTCTGCAAAAAAAAAAAAAAAGAAAAAAATTGTCCTCATTTACAGATGAGGATACTGAGGCAGAGAAAGAAGAAGGACTTGCTCAAAATGCCACAACTGGTGGTAGAAGGAGGAGTCAACACCATCCTTGTCTGAATCGGAAGCCAGTGTGCTGACCCACTTTGCTACCCTCTACAGTGGTCTCCCCTGAGCCAGCCCCAGGTGGGCCCATGAGTTGAGCCTGGAATGCACAACAATGTTCTGGATGTGCGCAAGAAAACACTGTTCAAACTGGAAGAGTCTCAGAAATAACTTAGGGTAGCAACTGTATTTAGAGTATTCAGTTCAGCCATACCTTGCTCACAGAGGCTGAGACTACTCAGTAAGACACTGATTAAGCACTAGGCAGTCCTATGTATACCAACTCGTTTAATCATTACAGCAACCCTATCATGCTATCCTGAATTTGACAGGTGAGAATTCTGTGGCATTGAGGTTCACCGTATCCAGGCTAGACGAGGGTGGAGGTGGGCTCCAGTCCCATCTTTGGCTCCCCGGGATGGTGCTCCTCCGTCGCATTCTACTGCCTGCCCAGCAGATCTCGCAATTGTGTTTTGCTGGGGTTGCCTAGTTCTGTTTTGCTGGGGTTGCAGGGAGGTATGGATGCAATGGAGAGAGAATTCAGTCTCCTTCACTTTTCACCTTTTCCTGCCCCATGTGCACCTTCAGGACAAAGGTGTGCTGGACTCTCCTCTCTTCTCCTTATGATAATGATGCAGGAGGCAGGGAAATCAGAACAAGCTACACTTTCCGCTGGTAGCTCTTGTTTGGAATAAAGGAAAACATTAACAGAAATTTTCGTCTCATGACAGAGGGTGGGAGTGAAACAACTCACACCTCATCCTCCTTCCTCAGCCAAGTGCTTGCCTGCTCCACTCGGAGCAAAGGCGATGACTTGAGGTTGCAGAAGCAGCAAACAGCAGCTCATCCACTGGCTTTGTTGGTGGCCTTGTCGCTCAGTCAGTGCGGAGAAGACGCCTCATTTCTCATTCAGAAGGGTGCTGGGTGACCCCTTAGACCTCATATGTCCTTAATACAGAAGACAACTGAGGAGGCCGGGTTTGGCTACCTTAAATTTAGATTTTGCAGCAACAATCAAAACAAACCCACCGTCACTGCCCTTGTTGTCCACACAAGAAAAATGATAGATGGAGATTTCCAGAGAAAGACGTTTTGACAAATAACAGCCATAAATAGCTGAGGATGCTTCTGATGTTATGTTGCATTCTTTCTTTCCTTCCTAGTCTTCGTCATTTGAAAACCATCATTAAAATGTGTTCATTTTTATGGGGTATTTCCATATATATTGATATCAAAAGAACTTGAAGTTTTATTTTGCTATAAGAAAAAACAAGATGAAGTATAGCGTATACGTGCACTTGTATTTTTTGCTACTAAAATATATATATGATATACATATATCTATATTTTAAAAAACAATAAAAACAAGGCTCTTTCTAGATGGGTACAGGGGACAGGCCCAGGACAATGCACGCAACCAGTGTACGCGAAGCTGTCTACATAAAAACCATAGTAAGGAGGAATATCCCTTAGTTGCTCCCTACTGCTCCAGTTGCTTGGCCCAAGGAAACGCTTGTAAATTTAGAGACACACATAAGTTTCTTAGGTATAAATATGTACATACACAGACTATTTCTGGAAGGAACAAAAATTGCTTCAAATAGCAATTTGTTTCTAGGAAGGGGCACTGAAATCAGGATCCTTTTCATTATATGCCCTTTTTTGATATTTTTAAATTTTTAAACTTTTATTTTTTTATTTGTGAAAAGATGATTGTAAAGGGAAAATAATCCAAATAAATCATATTTACAGCAGAGAAAATACGAAATTTTCACAGAGGGCTTGCTACTGGTGTCATGAGCCTCTTCTTGCCCTCTAGAAGCATATTAATAGAAAGAATAAACGATATGGAAAGAAGAGAAAAAATAATATTTCACAATAACCACCCCTGCCCCCATCCTGCCCCTGCTGCTTCTGTGTGCAGGAAGAGGGTCGGCCGCTGGGGTCTCAGAGAGCAGACATCTCCCTTCCCTCCCTGGTCACCATGGGTTACAGATGCAGAGACAGGCAGAAAGCCCACAGATGGGGAAATGGGGCCCGGATGCTAATTAGGATGCACACTGCAGAAGCGAATAGAGAGCCTAAAGATGTGTTTCAGGATGGGTCTATCCTGGCAGCACTTGACCCTCAGCCATTGGAGCTTGCCTCACTCGGTGTAATTGTCCCCTGTACCCGACAAAGAAAATATGTTCCTTACACCAGTCCAGCAGGTCAGCTGATAATCCACATCAGTGACTGGCAAAAAAGAGAACCACGTTCTGAAGAGAACTTGCACCGACTTGCCTGGGATTCTGCTTTGGGGGTCCACTTGGGAGTTACGCCGACAATCTGAAGTCACCAGAATAGCAAGTAGTTTGCCACTTTTTAACCAAGCTCTATTTTCCTCTTTACGACAGCCTTGAAAGGGAAGGAGCCTGTCTTCTGGAGAGAGGTCAGTGTAATTTATAGCTGGGGAATGGCTGCATCGTGCTCACTCCTCGAGCAGAAGAAGGCCTTTATCAGCATTTGATGTGCAAAGCCGGGGTGTACCTTGAGAGGAGGCTACGGGCTGCTGCACATGGTGCATTTGTGCTGTTGCAGACCTCCCCATTTCCGGGCAGTGGCCCTGACCTGAGCCTGCTCCTTCTCTTCTTTATCCTGATAGAAATCCCAGAAACAAATATGATGTTTGGTTCTGGATAAAGATGTCTGGGGAAGGCCAGGAAAGATAGAGTAGTGGGAAGGGAAAAAGCCAAGGCAGAATGAGAACATACAATAAACGGGAGCGTGTGGAATGCGCACCACCTGACTTAGCCAGATGCCTCTAGAGGGAAAGCAAAGGAAACAGCTAAATGCCTTTATATCCCCTGGAGTCTTCAAAGGAAGCCTGCAAAGCGGGGCATCTGAGTAATCCTCACTCGTTTAATATCTGACGCGTTTGCATCTGTGATGTGCACGGTAAATTAGAATTCCTGGTACAAGAACAGAATTTTAACTGCTAAAGTTAACACAGAGGTCAGGCAGCCTTATCATCACCTTATCTTATCTCATACGGTGTCGGGATGAATATTTGGGGACAGGGGTGTTGTGGATCTTTTCCTTCAGGAACATTAGGAAAAGCCATAAAGAAAATGATTCCAAACTCAGCAGCCTTCTGTGGAGAAGGAAGGTTAATTCTGCCATCAGCCCCTTCCATGGACCATCCAGATTCCCACTATTAAGACAGTTTAGCTGTAGTCTCAGTGCAGGTGCATTGTTACTTTAATTATTTAGGATGTAATTTCTGGGCCTGAGGAAGGTGGACAGCACATCTTAAAGAAAACAGACTTCCCCTCCAAACACACCACTACTAAATTCTTCAGCAAAACAATGACAATGGATTAAATGGTATGTTTTTTAGATATTGCTAACTTTATTTTCAGAGGAAACACGATCATTTTGGCTGCCTGGGCTTTGGGGATCCACTTGCCATGGAGACATGAAGTCTAGATTTAATAAAATCATGCAGTGTGAAGTCCACACAATATTATTTTTCTTATACTAGGCTGAATGCTTTGATTATTATTCACTCTGAAGTTACCGTGGGAAATGAAATCTATAATATTATCATGTTTATGCCGCTGGCCAAGGAATTCTGAAATATGTCAGCAATTATTATCCCATTTTATAGATTAATAAAATGAGGCAAAAGCAATACATTATTGATGGAAAGAGGAAGAATTTTATACACATGTACACATATACACACCCCTAAGACTTCATTCTTAAAGTTAAAAAACAAAATAAACTTGATCATCTTATAAAAAATAGATTTTTCTCCCAGACAAGTGTGAATCCAGCCTAGTCTGAAATTAATTGGAGGTCATGTCATGATGTTAAGTTTTATTTGTATATTATCTTTCTAATTTTATCTTTTGGAAAGGAATGGTAGAGTTTCTTGTTTAGAATAAGGGAGAAAGTCTTGAATAGACTTAGAATATGACCCAGTGAAGAAATTTTAAGTAGGTTAACATTCCGAGTGGACCCAATGCCATTTGACTGGGATATTGACTTAAACTAAGTCTAAAATATTACTATTTTTGACAAAATTTTCTTGTTTCTCTAGACCTGAATAAAGCTGTCTCCTACGTAGCCAATACTGCATTCTAACTTATACAATATGCATCTCTGAAAATTAGCCAGAGATGGTTTCTGCCATTGATCTCAGGATTTCTTTGGAAGTATTCATGGAAGTCATGAATACTTTTCCGGATTATTGACTTCTGCTTTGTTCTGGATTCTTCTGAGCCAACACAATTCCTATGTCTCTCACTAGAATAATTCATAGAAAGAGGAGAATGTGTTCCAGAAGTTAGGGAGATTTCCCTCCAAGAACCCACTGCTAGAAAATGGATTCCTTCTGTCCGAAAGCTAAACCCACACGAATTTATACATTCCTGTAACATGATATCCGGTCCTGGTTAATAAGAAACTACACCAAGTCCTATATACTCTGAGGATATTTAGGTCCAGGGGTGTACCTCAGAGGGGCTGTGCATTTGCCTTTGGTCTGTAAAGGCTAGTAAGGAACATCTGTAGGTTTTTGTCCTTGTTCTATAGCAGTGAGATTTTTGTCTGCTTTCATCGTGGAGGCCTAGCCTGCTGGCAATAGCATGAGTCAGGCAGATAACTCAGTAAACCTCTCAACCCCATCTAGTTGAAGAGGAAGAGAAGTTGCTCTAGAGTCTGGAGAAAGGGAGAGGAAAAGTACATCTGGCCACCTCTTACCTGTTTGAAGGCATTGGCCACCCTTCCTTCTGCCTCCTGCTGAGGCCTAACTTGACCATTTCACTGTTCATTATCACCTCCCACAGGGGTGGGCAAAAAAAGAGGGAAAAGATGAAACTCAAATTCGCCTATTGGAGGTGCGAATTCTTGACTTTCACACCATGCTAAATTGCTTGGATGTTTTATTGGACAATTTACAGTTGCTTTTCTAAACCCTTTGGTCTGTCAATGAAATGCGTATTCTATACTTTATCAAGGAACTGAAACCCTTTTGCCCAGTTTATCTAGCAGTTCATGAGAGATTTTTGAAAATGACAGGACTCGCATACCATATTCCTATAACAGCTAAAACTAACTCAATTTGTTTGTGTTAATGGAGGCAAAGGGTAAGATTGGAAAATTAAATTAAAAAAAAAACAGAAAATACTTCTACTTCTTGACCTCCTTCTCTCATCACAGCTCACGTCAGAGTCACTATGGTGGAATAACAGACACTGGAGACTCGGAAGGGTGGGAGGGTGGGAGCGGGGTGAAGGATGAGAAATTACTTAATGGGTACAATGTACACTGTTACACCAAAAGCCCAGATTTCACCACCACACAGTGTATCCATGTATCAGAAATGTACCTGTGCCCCCTAAATTTATACAAGTAAAAATTTTAAAAGAAACAAAAGGAGTCACTATTACGGTGAAAAAGATTAATTTAAGTTTAATGTTATATATTCTGTGGTGGAGACACTAATAAGCAACCAAATGACCTAAAGCTAGGGAAGGGGAGGGATACAGGGAAAGGGAGGGAGACAGAGAAGGAGCAAAGGGCTTGTAAAACTCACATGTTAGATAATTAACCCTTGAATAACTGAGAGTCGGTTTGAGATAATTTGTTCTGTGTTTGTCTAAAAAAAAAGTCATGAAAATTGTTACAGTCAATTGCACTGAACAAGCAGAAATACACTTGCTAACAGGCTATGTCAATACTGTAATGTAATACTTATCTGAGATAATGGGGAATGTAGACAACATGGATCATTGAAACACACAAATAATTCCAAAACCAGATATAAACTGATAGTTGCAACTGCTTTTTCACAAAGCTGCTGACAGCCACCAATACTCATTCAGTTTTATCTCTGTTCTCATGTCTCTCCCAACACCTAGGGGGAAAGAAGTAGAAATAAGCCACAAAAGGACAAAAAGGAGGATCACAGAAGTAAAAAGGAAAAATGAGAAATACAAGTATAGTTCATGTTATTGAGTAGCAGCACTCGAAAGATTGGGAAATGACTGGACTGAATTTGCATCAATTCATGATGTCTCTGTAATTTGCTTTGATGGAACAAAGAACCACTGTAAGCCTCCTAGGAGTAATATTTTCCATCTCTTTAAGGTTTATAGGTTTGAACTCTCAAGACCTGTGCCCATGAGGCTGTTTATTGTCCTGAATACTTGACCTACAATTACGGTAAACCCAATTCCAAGGCCTGGACTAACACACACACACTCACCTGGTGACACTTTACCTAATTTCAACACAGGCAGGTAAGAGTGAGTATCTTGATGGAAATTATGCAGATTTGAAATTCACAGATCCTGTTTCAAATCCCAGAGCCATTCCTTGGATGTGGGCTGTTGGGAAAGTCACTTAAAAGTTTCGAGCCTTAATTTACTTGTTTTTGAACTAGGATAATAATATCCCATAGGATTACTGTGAGGATAAGATGAGATGATATATGTAAATGTGCTTCGTAAAATAGAAGTGTTATATAAGGCTTAGTAGATATTATAAAGAGGAAAAAAAATGCATGGCCCATCAAATGAACTGCTCTGATGGTGCTCAGATTCTAATGCTAAGTGTACATTTGGGAAATTTGACTAAAATGCAGATTCAGGGGCCCATCCCCAAGGATTGTGACTCAGGAGGTCTGGAGGGGGACCCAAGCATCTTCATTCTTAACAACTGCCCCAGGCAATTACAGAGGTGATCCATGCAGCACCTTTCAGAAACACTGCTGCGAGCCACCAGTTGACACATTCTGGCAAGACTAACAGAAATAGGAGATGGGCAATTTCTCGAAAACCATTTGGAGCCAGTGCTGCTCTCCTCCCATCCTCATAAATGATGCCCTACTATTGCATTCACAGCTGCAATCCATAACTTGCCTCAGTCATCTCTTCTGTCTCTAAGCAGGCGTTAGGAATCTACTATCCTTCTTTCTGTGATTTCCCCTCCCGCCACTCCCTAGGGTCCTTTTTCTTTGTGCCAAGAACACACATTCTAGGTTCCTAAGTCTCTCTAGGTAGGTACCTCGCTCAGAATCTGTCTTTACTCAGTTGTTTACTCTTAAATTTCCCAGCCTTCCTCCCGCTTCACATTTTGATGTGAACAGCTTGTATGTGCCATTGAAAGGCTGCTGATTGGGTCAAACAAATGATCAATTCCAGATACTTCTCATCGTTTCAAAGAGATAAATGAGACATTTGAACTATACACAGGAGATTGTTGGTAGCTCTATAAATTAAGTGTCTGCATATTGTGTCAACTGATTCCCGCCTTCTTTGTGACACCAATCTTGCTTCCTGGGGAGGAGTCATGGCTCAGCCACAAGAACATGCCCAGCATATCAGAAGACCAGGGCAGGGAACTTGGCTCACTATATTTTAAACACTCACAAACCCTGTTCGGTGCCTGGTCCCATGAGGTCATCAGTGGCTGTGGCTGTGCTCTCTAAAGGCAAGCAGCCTTCAGTTATACCAGTGTAAACATGCTAGTTATAAAGATTTATGTGAAGCTGCATAGAGGTCCCTTTTACTACAAGTGGTCCATATCCCTGATTTCCTCACGAAATAAGAGTGAAGTTCAGACTAGGTCTGGGCTACATTCTTAGTGCTTAGAAAAAAAATCTATGTGTTCATTAAGTTTTATTTTTTCTCTCTCTTTAGAGCTAAAAATGTAATAAAAATTATTCATTTTACCTTTATTTTTCAAAATAGAATACAAATGTTTTGGAAAATCTAATCCACACATTTTAATAATAATTCTAGAGAATTGGCTGTGTCAGATCCAATTCACCTTTTAAAGTAATTATTAGAGATATATACTTCTGTCTATTTCATCTTAATTAAAGATATTACAAGGGACTTGTTGGTTTATTAAAATAATTTACATTATTCATCCCTAAATTAAAACCCTAGGAATAAAACCATAATGATTTGGAGAAAAAGTTCTGATATGAAATTATGAAAAGAAATATTTCAAAACTAAAATCAGTTTTAAAACATGAGAAAAATATGTGAGGTTAAAAACATAACATTACTCACCTCTTTGTAAATCCCATTGAAAACTATCAAAGCATTTTCAAATACTGGGACCTAGTAGTCCCCACTCCTGAAAAGGCCAGTAGAAGATTTGGAGGACACAATAACTAATTTAAACTTTTTAATGGTTAATATGGATTCTAAATGGTATCATCAAAGAATGATAAACTCTCTAAGTATCATACACATTTGCACCACTGTTAATGGGTTTATGGGCCTAGATTTGTAGGGTTAATGATAGCAAAAAATATGAAATCTTCACTGAAATAACAGATTTACTCAGCCAGACTTGATCGGCCAGTGGTCACCGTGGCACTTGTCTCACTGCCTTCTTTTAAGGAAAGGAGATCCCAAGCCAAATCTATGTGTCTAGCTTGTCATCAGAACTTAGAATTCATTCTGGCCAAAATTCTGTCTGTGAAAGTATGACTCAAGTGAATTAAAGTTCAGGGCTTCTTGAATTGAATGGGCTGTGATTGTGCAAATTTAATTTTAGATAATGTACCAGATTTAGACACGTGCTTTCAGGCTTTTATTCTCCAGAGGGAGAACGACTATAGCGTTGTGCCATAGAATAGCACTGCCCTGGGAAGGCAGAAACCTGCAAAGTGGCCCCTATCCTGCCATGATTAGCTCCGTCACCTTGGGCAATCCATGTGACCTTGCTGGGCATCGTGTGAAAAATGAAATGGTTATACTAGATGATCTCCAAGGTCTCTCCAGTTCTCAGTCCCTCAGTCTCTCAGGTAGTATGAACACCAAATTACTTTGGCAAATGGCTCATAAATCCATGGGAGCAATGGGAGGTAAGTACCACTTGATTGACAAGTGTCAAAAGCACTCAAGGGGTTTTTTTCTCCTTATTTTTTTTTTTATTTTTATTTTTTTGCAGGATGGGGTTGGTGATGGCAGTGCATCTTGCTGAATTTACAGAAGAGCGAGGGCAATCCACCACGACAAAGGGCAGATTAGAAGGTTAGAAACTGGGTGGGTGGTAGGCATTAACATTCATGAAATCCTCACTGTGGAGCAGTCATGATATTCAGTGCTTTTCAACAAGAAACCATGTAAACCTCAGACAGCTGCAAAAGATGAAAGTGGTCATCACTAATTTTGTAATGAGAAAAGCAAGCCTCAGAAGCATCAATAACATATCCAAATCATGCTCGGACTTCAACCTGGAGTTCTTGGGCTCCAGGGCCTCTGCCAGCAGGATCAGGGAATAAGATAGCCCCACAGAGCTCCTGAGGAAGCCTGGAAAGTCAGGGGTTAGCTCTGGACAAAGGGGAGTGCTATGGTTTGAATGTTCCCTTCAAAACTCATGTTGAAATGTAATTGCCATTGCAACTGTATTGAGATGTGGGGCCTTTAAGCAGCTGTTAGGTCACGGAGGTTCCTCATGAATGAATTAATGTCATTATTTCCAGAGTGAGTTAGTTATCACGAGGCCGGGTTGTTATAAAAGTGAGTTTGGCTCGATTTCCTCTCTCTGCTTCATGCGTGCTTGCTTGCCCTGCTGCCATGTTATCACACAGCAAGAAAGCCCTCACCAGATGCAGATGCAGATGCAGATGCAGCTGCTTGATCTTGGACTTCCCAGCCTTGAGAACCACGAGTCAAATAAACTTCTACTATTTATACTTTAGCCAGTCTGTTATATTCTGTTATAGCCGCAGAAAGTGAACTAAGGGAGGAAGTGAACACAAATATTTTCTGCAAAGGAGGGGAGAATAAGAATTGAGGTGCCTGCCTGCCATTAGGAGTGCCTTCATTGGATTTAAACCTGGTTTCTGAAAAAACAGTGTCGTTATTTTAACCTAGAAAACATTTCTTCACCTTCAACTGCAGGTTTAATTCTACCAAAGCTAATAACCTATTATAGGAATTTAACAAATTATATAACTGTGAATGGCAGATGCAACAACACTATTCTGTACTCTAACCAGAAGCTTTGGGTAATTTATTTAAATGTTAATATACTTGTGGTATTATTGGAAAGTTCTTTAGTGTTTTAGTACAAAAAATATACTTTTCCTTTGACCTAGGAATTCATTTATTGTAAAATTATGCCTCACCACAATTAAAAATGAAGAAGATATTCATTTTATATTTATATTTTTCTATGTTTATGATTTATAACCTACTTCTTTCTAACAAAAGGGTTAAGGCAAGTTATAAAGCTACTGAGTCTGCAGGTGGGAGTAAAATAATTATAACTGTGAGGAGAGGAGGAATGTGGGAGCTGGGAGCTGAGCAAGGCATTAGAGATATAAGCACTTAATCAATAAGAGGTGACAGTGGCAGCACCAGGGATGAGTCTCATTTGAGGTCAACAGGACAAGAGTCTTTCTGCTCTAGGGAAAGCAACAAGAAATAGTAAAGTGATAAAAAGGCAAAATGAGAACTTACTGTGACATAGAAAAAAATAGTCTGCAATGTGTTTCACTGGATAATTTTAGGGAAATTCAAGTCAATTAAACCCAACAAATGCATTTGAGCACCTACTGTGGGCACTCCTATGAGAAGATCAAAAGTTGAGTAAGAAAAAATTTAACCCTCAAGGAGTTTATACTCTAGTTATGAGTATAAGAGGAAGGTAACAGTTAAGAACTGATGTTTATATTCGTGGAAACAAATAATGGGAAAGAATATTGAAGAACAAAATCCAGTTGTCAACAAGCTCATTTTTTAGCCAATAAATTATATGTAATCTACAGCAGTGGTTGGCAAAATTTTTCTGTAAAGGACCAGATAGTTCATATTTTAGGATTTGAGGACCAAGAGACAAAATTAGAAATGTTGGGTAGGCATTTCTATGTTAAGAAAGAAAACTGGATCATGCCTGTAATTCCTAGCACTTTGGGAGGCCGAGGTGGGTGAATCACCTGAGGTCACGAGTTCAAGTCCAGCCTGGCCTTCATGGTGAAATCCCATCTCTACTAAAAACACACAAAAATTAGCTGGGTGTGGTAGTGGGTGCCTTTAATCCCAGCTACTTGGGAGGCTGAGACAGGAAAATTGCTTGAGCCCGGAAGGCAGAGGTTGTAGTGAGCCGAGATGGCACCATTGCACTCCAGCCTGGGCAACAAGAGCAAAACTCCGTCTCAAAAACAAAACAAAACAACAAAAAAAGAAAAGAAAAGAAAACTACTGCCCACCTCTTCCCAAAGCAGGCACACTCTGCAACCCAGTTGCCACCAACTGAAGAGATTCTAGGGATTAATCTCTATGTGGGTCGGGATGAATTGCGCACAGATATCTCTTTCCCTCAAAAGCCCAGCTGCCTCAACTTAGGCAGCTGGCTCGAGGGGAGGCAACTCACTAAACCACTGACTCTTGAACTGAGATTCTACGGCCCAGTGCTTGGCAGCTAACATCAGAAGAGTCTTTAATGTGTAGATGGCAACCTGCACAGGCCCTAGTTTGGAGCACTGGATGCCAGTGGGAACAGGGGTGAGGGGAGTGACCTGGCTAAGTCTCCAGTGCTCAGTGTGCTAGCAGGGCCGTACAAAAACACAGTGGTCTGATTTACAAAGTAAGAATCCGCTTTTCCCACTTCATTAACATGATCAAATGATTTAAAATCTGCAGTATTGGGAGAACTGGCTAACCATTGGAAAAGGATAAAATTAGATACATTTCTCACAGAATATTTCAGGATAAATTCTAACTAGATTAGTGATTTAAATGCAAGTAGCCAAATTACAAAGCACTAGAAGGCATGTAGACAGATATAGATAGATATGGACAGATACGAAGGCAGGGGAAGAGAGAGAGACTAGGATGCCCTCTGCAATTTAACATTCTGTTGGAAGTATTAGCCAATGCAGTTAGGAAAGGGAAAGCAAAAACAAAATCATAAGAATTGAAAAGAAAAAGGCAAAACTTTGTTTAGTTGCAGACAATATTATATAATACAAATTGAAAAGAATCCATGAAAAACCATTACAAACAATAAGAGGACTTAGTAGTACTATAACATTATGACTTTCGCAGATTATAAAAGTAACATAAAAATCCTACATATACAAACAAAAACTATATAATCAAAGAGAAGATCCACTAACAACAGCAAAAATGAAAATAAAATACCTAGTTGTAAAATTAGCAAGAAATGTCTAAAACCTGTGTGGAATTATATGACACTTCTGCAGGAGAGAAAACCAACGTGAACAAGTGAAAAGACATACAATTTACTTGAATATGAAAACCCAACATTATAAAGTGGTCAGTTCTCCCTAAGTTAATTTATGAATTTAAAAAAATCCCCATAAGAATTTCATCAGGTTTTTGGAGATCTTTTTCTTCTAAACTTAGAAAACTTGCTTATAAAGTCCATTTGGAAGAACAAGCAAGAATAACCAGAAATATCATGAAAAAGAATATAAGGAAGGACCTTTATATATCCAATATTAAAATAGAAAATAAAGCCTCGATAATTAAAAATATTTTGATATTAGCATATTAATAGAAAGGGCAATGAGATAGGATAGAAAATCCAGAAACAAACTCATTCACATATAAAATGTATATAGTAAGTAAATGCAGTAAATATATACAGTATACTCTGATAAAGGTAGCATTTCAAATCACAAGGGGAAAAAAGACTATATTTAAGAGGCAATATTGGGGTAACCGAATAGCCTTATGGAAACAGATGAAATTAGATCCATTCCTCACAGTATATGCCAGGATACATTCAAAATGAATTCTAAATGAATTTAAATGCAAATAACCAAGTCACAGAGCACAAGAGGAAAACACAGGTGGGCTCCTCTATAGCCTGGGAGTGAAGAAAACTTTTCGAAGATTCACAATCTGGAATTAGTAAGGCAAAAAATGATATATTTGATTATATAAAATAAATAAAATTTTTGTGCACAGACACATATGCACACAACGTATTTGGGAAAAAAAATGACACTGGCAAAATATTTTGTAGTTAAAGATAAAACATTAATATTTTTATCAATCTCTCTAACTTACAAAAACCTTCTAAAAACAGAGCACACACACAAAAAAACAGCAGCCCTAAAGTGGGACAGAGTAATGAAAAAATAGCATACAGGAAAAGAAATGCAAGTGGCTTTATTTATTTATTTATTCATTTATTTATTTATTTTTACTGTAAGTTCTGGGATTCATGTGCAGGACGTGCAGGTTTGTTACATAGGTATATGTGTGCCATGGTGGTTTGCTGCAGCTATTGACCTGTCCTCTTAAGTTCCCTCCCACAAGTGGCACTTAAACTAGGAACATATGTTCAGTTTTACTTGTAATAAATTGAATGCAAATTAAAACGACACCAAATGCTGTTTCTCCCCTATCAGATTAACAAAAACTCAACAGTTAGACAACCCATTCTTTTGACAAGGCTGGGGGAAAATAGACAGGCTTATATATTGCAGGAAGGAACATAAAATGGTACAGACCTTATGGAAGAGAATTTTAAAATGTCTAGTAAAATTACAAATGTATTTACTCTTTGACCTAACAATCCTACTAGACAAATCTATCATACAGATACATTGGCAAAAACATTGAGATATATGCACAAAGCTAGTAACTGTAGTGTTATTAGTAAGAGCAAAAGCTGGTGCCAGTTGGTGACATAAGTCACACAGAGAAGTATCCAGGTGATTTTAAAACATAGTTATCTGATGGTACATCTCTACAGGGCTATACTCTAATGACAAAAGAACTGCCAAGAAAAGAAAAAACTGTGTTGGTGGCAGTGCTGGTTTTGTTATTCTGACACTGTTTGGATTAAGCAAGTCAGTGACTATGTTGATCCATTGAAAATTGTGATTTTCAGGTTAAAAACCTTAGAGCTCTAATTTTGAACTGTAGTATTATAATTTTAATATGAATTCATGATGTATTTTCATATACAAATTTTTGTATCTAAATGTACAGAAGAATTTGCACATATATATGTGTGTTTGTACGTGTGTGTGAGTTAATTTTTGAAGCTGGGAGAGGTTGTTATTCTCTCTGCTTGTGTATTTTTTATTTTCTATATTTTCTATTATAAAAAGTACATACATATATCTTAGTAAAAATGGAATAGAAAAAAATATTCTAGCTCCATTCACTGAAAGAATAGAAAATATAAGGATGAACCTAGGAGCCGAGAGCATACCTACTACTTAAAATTGCAATTTCTAAAACCCTTTTAACCAACAAAAGCAACCAGAACTCTTCAGAGAAATGGGTGGTTTCAAGTCTGGGCAAGAAATGTCCAATATGATGTTGGAACTATCAAGGACATCCAGGAATATATCAAAAGGACTCAGGAGCCAATATGAAGAAACTACCAATGGCAAAAGATGGGAAAATTTGATTGGCAGTAAGAGGAACAAGAAAATGTACAGAAACTATCAGGCATGTTTAATCACAAGATTTCATAGTGATAATTAGAAAAAACCTCATTGGTCAGCTTTGGAACATACTAGAGAATGAGCTCCTTATTTTGAAAATTGGTAAATAAAAGGAAAGAATCAAGCAGGAATCCTGCCTCTCATATATGAACTGTACTTCAATAAAAACCAATAGTTGATGAGCAGAAGTTTCTCTTTATAGGCATTTTCCAGAAACTAAATGAGGAAGGAATAATAGAGTTAAAATAGCATCATTTTGCAACCTGTAATGAATTAGTCTTATGGATCTAGGTAGTTGTCATTGGTTGCTGCTAACATTGCAAACAGAGTCAACCAGATATTACGCCCCATTAAACGAAGGTGTGCAACACTGCCTACACAGTAGTGTTGCCAAAATGTCAAACTCGGATCTGATCAAGCCTCAGATCTAACTGCCAGTTTAAAGGATATATATTATATGGCACCAGCAAAATCCGGACTGTGGGTGATACGGTTTGGCTGCACCTCACCCAAGTCTCATCTTGAATTGTAGTTCCCATAATCCCCACATGCCATGGGAGGAACCTGGTGGGAGGTAACTGACTCGGGGGATAGTTGCTCTCATGCTGCCGTTCTGGTGATAGTGAGTGAGTTCTCATGAGCTCTCGTGGTTTTATAAGGGGCATTTCCGCCTTTTGCTCGGCACTTCTCCTTGCTGCTGCCATGTGAAGAAGGCTGTGTTTGTTTCCCCTTTCACCATGCTTGTAAGTTTCCTGAGGCCTCCCAGCCATGATGAACTGTGAGTCAATTAAACTTCTTACTTTATAAATTACCCAGTCTTGGGTATGTCTTTATTAGCAGCGTGAGAATGGTCTAATACAGTGGGGAACTCCATAGGCAAAACCCAATCTCTTCTTCAACAAAACAACAAAAACTTAAGAAGAAAAAGACAGTAAGGGAGCAAGAACCTATAGATCAAGAGAGGCGAATCAAACAACAGCAATATGTGGCCCTTATGTGGATCCTAATTCAAATGAACTAAATTGTAAAAAAAAAAAAAAAAATGTACAAGATATGTGGGGAAATAAGAACACTGACTGGAAATGAGATAACGTTAAAAGATTATTGTCAATTTTTACAAGTGTTACTGTGATTTCACAGGTGTTTTTTAAGATGAGTCCCTTTTTTCAGAGCTACATATTGAAATGTTTTCAGATGAAATTATATGACATCTGGGATTTGCTTCAAAAATGTGGTGGAAAAGGGTAGTGATGAGATATGGATAAACCAGGACTGAGTTTGTGTTGTAAATGTGGCAGTTAGGCCGGGTGCGGTGGCTCACGCCTGTAATCCCAGCACTTTGGGAGGCCGAGACGGGCGGATCACGAGGTCAGGAGATCGAGACCAACCTGGCTAACGTTGAAACCCCGTCTCTACTAAAAAAATACAAAAAACTAGCCGGGCGAGGTGGCGGGCGCCTGTAGTCCCAGCTACTCAGGAGGCTGAGGCAGGAGAATGGTGTAGACTCGGGAGGTGGAGCTTGCAGTGAGCTGAGATCTGGCCACTGCACTCCAGCCTGGGCGACAGAGCGAGACTCTGTCTCAAAAAAAAAAAAAAAAATGTGGCAGTTGGGGGAGGAGTACCTGGGACATTCATTATATTATTCTCTCTACTTGGGTATTTTAACATTTTATATAGTGAAAAACTATTTTTAAAGATACATTTTCCCCCGAGTCTTAATAAAATGATTTCATTTTACATTAAAAAACATGTGGCCTGCAAACATTTTGTTTTTCCTGATAAGATCATCTTTCCAAAATATGTATGGCATGTTCTGCTGAATATCTGTCTTATTGACATGCTGCTTAGCAGTGCTGAGGACTGAGGTGCACACCACTGTCCTCCCCAGCATTTGGACTCTGCCGTCAGCGTGAAAAAGAGCAGTGAAATAGACAGAAGAGCTTCTGCATGTGGCCTGATCCCCCAGCTCAGCTTCTGCTCACCACAAGTTCAACAGCATGCGATGGGGTAAGTGGCTGAAATCACTGTACTATCCATTAATTCAATAAAGTATAAAATTCATTCAGATTGGTAGTTTGGTGAAATTGGTCAGTTTTTTAGCTACTATACAAAAAAGATACATCCATAGTCACTTAGGCATTTAGAAATATTTCCAGATTACTGAGACATCGTTCTCTGATGCAATCTCTTTTTAAACCTAATATTGTCGTTGTCAGCAAATTAAATGACTAGTTTCCAAGGGGGGAAAAAGCACTACATCCTAAACGTGTTACATTTATGGAAAGCTGATGACAAAGCATGCCATTTTAGTAGCCTTCTACATTTAATGTTGTTTCTATTCCCATATTCAAAGTCTCTTAATCATCACAGCTCTTCTTCATGCAAACTTAACAACAAGGCTGTTTGCCTATCCCAAGTCTAACTCTAATATTGACATTGAAGAAAAGAGATAACAGGGTAAGCTTTCTTCCTCATTTGTCATCATTAATATTGCCTTCAAAATTGTTGGACCTAACAGGAACCCCACCAAAGTGAAAAGTGTTCTTATGCCAATGCTGTTGTCAGCGTTAGACACATTATTGACTGTGACTCAGAGACACACTAAATTAGAAACTTGTGAAGGGAGAAATTTATTGTATAACTAAAAGTACAACTTGCTCTTTTTCGGGCCCCTATTTCAAAGAATGGCGAGGTCTCTTTGTTCCTTAAAGCTCTATTGGAAAAGACAGCACAGATTACAGGATGAAACAACTAACCCTCTATTTTACTCATAATTTCTCATAAGGGCAAACATACAGTTTTAGAGGTTCAGATGTGCATATAGGCTGTTCAATGTCTGGCACACTCCTGCACTCTCTCTGATCCTTCATGGGGCCCATCAGGCCCGGTGTTGGGTCTCTGGTAGTGTGAGGGAACACACATGGTCTCAGGGATGCCCGGAATTGGGTGGGTCTTCATAGCTAGTGCAGCCCTGCCTGCCACTGTCCTTCGAGAAACATCAACAACATGCAGTCTTTATTCTGAGTTATCAACAACACCTAAATTGTGAATCGTTGTCAAGTTCGCCAGTCAGTCAAACCACCACAGAAACTGTGAACGCTGAACAATTACAGCAGAAAGGAGTTCTGTAATCTTTAATATTTTTAAACATTAACTAAGGGACTTAGGAAATGCCTCAAATTCAAAGCAGTGGAAGCCGATGCCATGTAATCACAGACCCACACAGCGGCCAGGCAAACCGCTCCTCAACTCTTCCCCAAATGCTTCCAGTTCGAATGAGAGGGACCACCAGGAAGGGGGAACATTTCTGTCTTCATGCCCATTCCATTCTTGGCCTTGTTTCTGAGCCTTCCAACAAGCATATCAATTAGTAGCTCCAATAGTGAGGGTTTTGTTGTGTGTGGGTTTTTCTTTTGGTAATTCAAACACCTGTCCACTAGAAACTGGACTGAGGCCACTGAACAGTTGTCAGATGGTAACTGCAATGTTTATAGATTCAATTCATAGATCTGCCTCTATGTTGCACAAAGTGCCAAAAAGTTATATAGCCAGACATCTGGCAACTGGAAGAGTGTCTGTCTCTTTAGCACTCTGATTGGCCCTCAAAGTTCTATTTGTGCATGCTATGCGGATCCTGGGAAGGCAAGCGTAATTTTAAAATTGCTATCTCCCTCATTGCCATCTACACAGTTGTAGCCACAACTTCTGGTTCCTTACTCCCTGCCAGTACTACGGTCACACCAAGATATAAAAAGAAAGCTTCTAGACCTTTGACTTTCCATATCAATTTCTGCTAAGCTCTTCCAACTACTTAATCTGGCCAAACACAATCAAACAAGCACTCTAATTCTCCCCAGTGTCTAAGTTATTTTCATAAAGTAATGTGAGTATTTGGAGAAGCATTCAAATTCATTTAAACTTTTGGGGACCAAATTGTGCTTTATAGGAAATGTACTATTAAAGAGTCCTGACATGCCCACAGAAGTTAATGTACTTTGCCACTTTCTGTATTTTTTCTAGGAAGAGGCTTAGACAAAGAAAGGATAGAGTATGTACACAAGGTACATGTGTTTTCAATGATCAGTGGTAGCCTGGAATATAGCAGAGTGGTGGTGTGTCCCTGTGAAAGTGGAACGTATGTTAATCACTGATGTAATTCTATAGCTTTGCACAAAGGGCACCTCTATTTTTTATTTCTGAAATTCATTCATTCAGCAGGCATTTGTAGGCTGTGCCCTTCCTTTTTATATGTGTTCCTGAAAATGTGTACTGAAGTTGTACATGTGAATATTCAACAATAGATATATTTTATAAAAGAGATTCTGATTTTTGAAAGTTCAGAGGAAAAAAACCCCTAATTAGATTTCACCTTTCCTGCATTTCTAGAACTTCTTCTACAGTTTTTAATTCCATGGTTTTTCCTCACAGCAGAGGACACAGTCGAAGTAGTTCTATCACTAGAGTCTCCACCCTTTGAGAGCCTAATTATTTCTTTTCCATTTCTTTCCAGGTTTTTTTGCATCTCTGCTCTACCTCACTTTACCCCTTCAGGAAGCATTGCTGGCATACAAAGGCCATTGACCAATCCTGCTAGGGGCATTAAGGGTTAATGGTGCATTTATTACAGATGAAGATAGAAGGATCTGCAGAGAATCCCCTCAGGTAACATGGAAGGGGAGAGGCCCGATGTTTTGGATATTTGCCATTAAAGCTCATTAAAATGACTCCATAGCTATGTCTAATTCTAATGAATAATTAATGCTAAAACGTTAAGGGCTTGAGATTCTTAATAGTGACAATGACAAAAGGCATGAGGACCAGACTCCATGGCTGTCCATTCACTCCTCTTCTTGGCCCTCTTTAGTGTCTTGTCCTCAACAAGGAGGTTTAATCTCACTCCATCGTGTGACAGCCCATGATACTCTCTTAAATGTGATTTCAGGTACTTCTAAAATATTTCTGTGGGAGGGAAGGAGCAGTATTCTAGGTTCATTTTTGTCAGTACAATACTTTAGTTTCCAAAGTGACTCCATAAGTAGAAATTCAACTGAAATCTTTGGTATTGACCAACAGATACTTAAGTGCATCAGCAGGATCAAAATTGAAATAAATTATTGGCCTGTCACTTACATTAATTGGGGGAGAGCCTTGGTTTTCCTATCTCCAAATCAGTAACCTAGCTCCAAAATCAGTAATTATGAAAGCAATGAAGTGTTTTTCTGCATGCTTGTGACTCAGAGAGGCATTGGCACACATGAAACTCAACTTCTGCCACTATATAGTTGGAGGGAGTGACGTTGCCTTCTACGCATAGCAGTGTTGCAAAGTTTAGCTCCCACTACAATACAGAGGTGCATAGGAAATACCATATTTTGATTTTGTCTGTAACTAACTTACCTTCCTCCTATGCACCATCTCCTACCTCCACTCTTCTATTCCACCAAAACTCCTACCTACCTCTGGCTAGAGAGAAAGATATTAACAAATATCCAGCCGGGTGCGGTGGCTCACGCCTGTAATCCCTGCACTTTGGGAGGCCGAGGCGGGCGGATCATGAGGTCAGGAGATAGAGACCATACTGGCTAACAGGTGAAACCCCGTCTCTACTAAAATACAAAAAAATTAGCCAGGTGCGGTGGTGGGCGCCTGTAGTCCCAGCTACTCGGGAGGCTGAGGCAGGAGAATGGTATGAACCCGGGAGGCGGAGCTTGCAGTGAGCCAAGATCGCGCCACTGCACTCCAGCCTGGGCGACCGAGTGAAGACTCCGCCTCAAAAAAAAAAAAAAAAAAAAAAAAACAAAAAACAACAACAACAACAACAACAACAACAAATATCCAATCCGGTTTAAGGCTTAGTCTGATCCAATAATGTAAACTGAAGTAACCGACTTATTGGATGAAAATGCTCAGTCTTTTGGATGTATTCCCTCCCTTTGACTTCTCTCCCAAGATGCTGCTAGATGTATGAGAAAAGGGATGCAATCTCCCAGGGCAGTGGGGAAAAGTCCAGGTTTTAAAGCGAATCTTGGATGCCTGCTCTGGTCTCTCAAATGATTTTCCTTACCCATTATGTACCACTTGAGCTCGTGATATTTGCGTTTAAAATATGCAGCTGGGCTATCTTTTATTTTTTATTTTTATTTATTTTTAGAAGTAGTCTCGCTCTGTCCCCCAGGCTGGAGTGCAGTGGCGCGGTCTCGGCTCACTGCAACCTCCGCCTCCAGGGTTCGGGCCATTCTCCTGTGTCAGCTTCCCGAGTAGCTGGGACTACAGGCGCCCGCCACCTCGCCCGGCTAATTTTTTTTTTTTTTTTTTTGTATTTTTAGTAGAGATGGGGTTTCACCGTATTAGCCAGGATGGTCTCGATTTCCTGACCTCGTGATCTGCCCGCCTCAGCCTCCCAAAGTGCTGGGGTTACAGGTGTGAGCCACCACGCCCTGCGCAGCTGGGCTATCTTAATTTTGTTGGTCTGGCTTGGCTTTCTCAGAAGCTGGTGACTCCCCCTGACTGACTTGACCCCTAAGTCAGCTAGTATTCAGGATCCCGCTGTGCGTGCTGGGACTCTATTGGGCTCCCCACCGGCTACTGTCCATTTTCCAGCCCTGGATACAGAGCCACCCTATCATAGTGATCACCGCCATTTGTAGATCCAGACTCTCAACGATTTCTGAGCCCTACTCCAGGCCATGTTGGAATCAAGGGTGGCTTAACATTCTAAATGTTAAGGTCCCACTGCACCTGAGCATCCACACTGGTGAAGTTGTGCCCCGTTCTCTCCTCCCTCTCTCCTATCATTCCTCTCCACCACATGCCCTCCTCTCCCCCTTACTCTTCCCACCATGCCCCAAGCAAGAAAAAAGGTGGGCTGCTCCTTTGACTTCTCCTATGTTACATTTTCTTATTACTGTGGAGTAGGCTCACCTGACACCGGGAGATAAGGGAGTTTAGAAAATCTGCTCTGGAGACAACAGCCTGACTTGTGAGGCTTTAGCCTGACTTACTCTGAATTTCAAAAGCTGAATATTACCTAGATGTTTTATGTTTACACTCCTTCAGTACATGTTATAATCTACCTCCAGGAAGATGGTTGTCCGATTGATTGAGAACAATCCTGTATTTAGGAAGAAAAAGAAGAAAGCAAGAATACTTAAGAGCCTATTAACCTTCTTCCACACATACTGATATAGGACAACTCACAGGTCTCTCAATTAAAAAATGTGCAATGTAATATTCGTGCTGAGGTGCATTGGAAAATGATCATTATTTTTCTCATCTGTTTTAGAGAGATTTTTCATCATCTATATCTGGAATTTTGTATAAGAAGTAGAAAGGTCGTGGGACATTATTAAGAATCAAGGAAAGAATACAAGAAAGGAATACAGGGGGCATTTTCCAATTTTACAGAGATATGGAAACTAGTGTGTTATTTTTGAGCATTGCGTGCAGGTGGACATGCATACACACCCACTTGCCTGGGAAACTGATGGATATTAGAAGATAAGAGTAGTTACTGACAATTGTTGCATGCTCATAAGTCCCAGTGACTGCTGAGCCAGTAGCTCCAAAGTGGAGTCTGCACATCCCAGAGATAAGCAAGACAATCCACTGAGATGTGGGGAGAAAAGATTGAAATTCTACTTCTGTAATTTCTTACATGACATAGAGAAAAATGAGCATCACTGATATTTAGGTGTATGGGATTATGCTAGCATCCTCACTCAATTTCTAGGCTAGATTGGGGGTCTTGAAGAAGCACAGAAATTCCATTTGGGCAGTGGCCCCATCCTTTATTCATTCATTTTTAGTTTATCCTGACATATGCAGTTTACATGAACCAATATAAGGCTATATTCATACATATATGTATGACTGTGAAAATGTTTTGTACCACACAGAGGTTCTCAGATTAACTCCTGGAAATGGTTCACACAAGTTTTTAAATGCAATAATGAATTCCAGATTTTTTTTAACAACAACAACAACAACAACAACAAATATATGTCCCACATTTGCTGAGGGTTTTTTTTTGTTTTTTCTGTGATAAAACGTGACTGTCAATAATATGCTATCTAGCTGTTATTTTGGGAGAAAAAAAATCAGCACACTTAATCCATACTTTGCAGATAAATGCGACATGAACAATAAAAGAGAAAATAGGTGTTCTGTAAAATAAATATCTGGTATGGAAAAAATATTTTTCAAAAGAGGATGTTAGAAATGCTTTCATCATTATGATTTTTTTTTTGCAGAAAATGTTATCTATTACCTACTAAAATGTTTAAATCTAGAAAGAAGTCTAGAAACAAAACATTCTTACTCATTTATAAAGCTTCCAAATGAAGCGATTCAGAGTACTTTGAACCTGTTCAGTAAAATATGATGATCTGTGATTATTTTCAAAAATAACTGCCTGAAACCAGAGAAGATGGACATTTAGTAACTTAATTTCAAGAAAGGTCTTTCCATGAAAGGTGTATAGTTTGAAGATTTTAAGAAGTATAGCCAGAAATTTATGTCTTTCATTTAGCTATTTGTAGCTTATGAAGTATATTTTAAGCGGCAGTGGTCACTAAAAGGTAGAAACAGACGTTCAAATGAATTACATCACAGTGTTAAAGCAAGATTCTAAGAAAAAAGAATCATTTAAATCACATTGTTTTTGTAAAAATATTAGTTCAATGTAGTAATATAAAATGTTATTTAAATATTGTAATAATTTTCCCCAAGTGCAAAAATATGTTCTTTATTATTAAGACAAAATGAAAAATGTTTTAAGTATTATTTATTCCAATCATTGAAAATTTATTTTTTGTGTGTTTTATAATGTGCATAATATTTTAGTCCAGTAGTACACAATTTAATTTATAAACACAGAAGTATTTTAAACATATATTGAGATGTGCATACTCAATTTTTTTAATGATGAGAAAGAACATCAAAGAGGTTGGCTCTGATGTTGTAGTCCTTGGCATGCATTTTCCTAATGAACGATAATAGAACCTATTCCATGATAATAACACCCATTCCATAACAACCTTATGCCATAATAACTCTATGGAATGGGTGTTACCATTATCATTTTACAGATTAGGAAAGAGAAACAGAGACCTCAGTCGCTCAGGAGCTGGCCCACAGTCACAGAGTTAGTAGATGGTTGATTGGAAATCTGTAAACCCTAGAATCTAAACTCATAGCCCATGTTTCATCAACTGCCCCACAGTGACCTCTTAGATGACATGCTTAAGACCCTGGAAAGATTCAAGGTTAAGTAGTGGGTCAATAACAGTTACCTTGTTTAGGTGCCAAGTTTTACATAGGTGCTCATTTCTTACATCTTAACTCTCATCATGATTGGTATTTATTGTAGGTTAAGTTTAAAGGTTGAAAGGTGTGTTAATGATCTCTCCTATGGGAAAACTACAGTTTGGAATCAACCAAAGTACTACAGATCAGCTGCTGGTGACATGTCATAATTGCAAACAAAGAACTTACGAGAAAATAGAGTCACTTCATTACTGTCCAAATAGACCCAAGCCCAAAAAAGTGACAGCAGTAGGACTCCTACAAATCTTATAGCCATATCCATGGAACTGATAAGGGGGAGCCTCTGATTAGACCTTTGCCCTATCAAAAATATTTCCGCAACCTTTTATACAGTCAATTTATGTATGATATATAGGAACTTCTGAAACTTGGGTTATTCTGTGATGGCCGATGATGGCTGCCAGGGGGCCATTATTGTTCATCATGTCAACGAGTGCTCTTTAACAAGAAGATTACTGACAAGATGGAGCATAATGACAATGAGGAAAATGTTAAAATGTTACTATCTGTCATGTGAACCCACTGTCCACAGCCTGGGTAAGGTCGGCTTGTTACAGAATCCTCATAGGCTAGCAAGCTGAGGCCACGTATCTCAACCAAATAACCCCGTCATTTTTATTTTATTCGTATTTTCAACATATACCCAAAGGCTGCGAGCACCCTAATGTGTCAAGTTCCAGGCAGCAGTGAATTTCCCTGGCAGTTATAAGCCTCCGAAACAGGGTCTTATAATGGAAAAACTGACAGACCCTTAACTATAGCACTACCAGGAGTCACTATGATAAAAGCTAGCTTAATAAACCACAATTTGGCCCAATTACATAGGACTGCTACTGTCTCCGATAAGCCTGATGTTCATCCTGACCTAATCATTTGTGCACTTTAGATTGTTATGTATTGGCAATTTCTAAATAGGTTCCCTCTACCCTGAATGTAGGCTGTGTGATGAATCCAGACTCCCAGTTTGGACAGCCAGGTCCTTATGCCCGGGAGAGTCAATCAGTGAGTGTGAAGCAAGACTTGTCAGTGAAGGAGGAAAGGATCAGTGGTAGATCATGGGTGAGAATCGAGAGCTTTCCCGACCTTGCCCATGGAAAGTCATAATCAGCAGGCATGAAAAAAGGTAGTCAAATTGTGGCTGATCGGAAGGAATGGTGGGTAGAGCGTGTAATCAACAAGTCTGCATCTACAAGGCCAGGAGGTCAGGCACGGTGCCTAGGGGAACAACACAATTATTTCCCTTAAGGAGTCTGTGGTTGGGAGATAAAAATATGAAGAAATAAATACAAGTTTGCTTGGTTTGCTTCCCAGTGGGTCAAGATAGGTGGAAGTGAAGGAGAAATTCTGATTTACCTATATCACTCACCACCATATCCTCTACCCATTCACTCATCCACCCACCCATTCATCTGTCTACCCACGCACCCATCTACCCATTTATTCATTTGACATTTACTGAATACCTCTTATGTACTGGGCCCTTTTTGCTTCCCAGCACTCAACTCTTGCTCCTTTAAAATAGTCTCTTCTTCCAGCTTTCCTGTTTCTGTTTGCTGTATCAGCATCCTTCCATTCATGCCTCTATCTCTGCCACCTACACACGCAGACTTGCTGAATCCTTCACAGTCCTCGTTGCTTCTATTTCCTCTTTCCCATTCCCATAGTCACCAACCCAGTCCAGGGCCTTAGGTGGTGGGCAGAGTACCTGGTTCTATATGTGCTTAGTTACTGTCTGGCTTCCAATTGAATTGTCTACGACACTGACCATTAGTGATCTGGCCTCCCTGATTCCTGTCTTTTTTTTTTTTTTTTTTTTTTTGGAGACAGGGTCTTGTTCTGTCACCCAGGCTGCAGTGCAGTGGCGCAATCATAGCTCTATAACCTCAAACTTCTGGGCTTAAGGATCCTTCTGCCTCTACCTCCTGAGTAGCCCCGTGGCTACTCATGTGCCTCAAGGACTGCAAGCACATGCCACCATGCCTGACTAATTTTATTATTTTATTTTTATTTTGTTGTGGAGTCTTTCTATGCTGCCGAGGCAGGTCTCAAACTCCTGACCTCAAGTGGTTTGCTTGCCTCAGCATCACAAAGAGCTGGGTTTGCAGGCGTCAGCCACCATGCTCAGCCCTCCTGTCGCTCTTTATCATATCACCTTTTTAAATTTTGTTCTACATGACCCCTTTTGATGTTTTAATAATTAGTCCCATGTGTTTAGAAACCTTGTTCCCAGCGAACAAATAAACTCAATGCCTAGATGGATTGTAGTCTTTTTTATTCATGTCAGTCAATATTTTTTTTAATTTATTTATTATTATTATACTTTAAGTTGTAGGGTACATGTGCATAACGTGCAGGTTTGTTACATATGTATACTTGTGCCATGTTGGTGTGCTGCACCCATCAACTCATCATTTACATCAGGTATAACTCCCAATGCAATCCCTCCCCCCTCCCCCCTCCCCATGATAGGCCCCTGTGTGTGATGTTCCCCTTCCTGAGTCCAAGTGATCTTATTGTTCAGTTCCCACCTATGAGTGAGAACATGCGGTGTTTGGTTTTCTGTTCTTGTGATAGTTTGCTAAGAATGATGGTTTCCAGCTGCATCCATGTCCCTACAAAGGACGCAAACTCATCCTTTTTGATGGCTGCATAGTATTCCATGGTGTATATGTGCCACATTTTCTTAATCCAATCTGTCACTGATGGACATTTGGGTTGATTCCAAGTCTTTGCTATTGTGAATAGTGCTGCAATAAACATACGTGTGCATGTGTCTTTATAGCAGCGTAATTTATAATCCTTTGGGTATATACCCAGTAATGGGATGGCTGGGTCATATGGTACATCTAGTTCTAGATCCTTGAGGAATCGCCATACTGTTTTCCATAATGGTTGAACTAGTTTACAATCCCACCAACAGTGTAAAAGTGTTCCTATTTCTCCACATCCTCTCCAGCACCTGTTGTTTCCTGACTTTTTAATGATCGCCATTCTAACTGGTGTGAGATGGTATCTCATTGTGGTTTTGATTTGCATTTCTCTGATGGCCAGTGATGATGAGCATTTTTTCATGTGTCTGTTGGCTGTATGAATGTCTTCTTTTGAGAAATGTCTGTTCATATCCTTTGCCCACTTTTTGATGGGGTTGTTTGTTTTTTTCTTGTAAATTTGTTTGAGTTCTATGTAGGTTCTGGATATTAGCCCTTTGTCAGATGAGTAGATTGCAAAAATTTTCTCCCATTCTGTAGGTTGCCTGTTCACTCTGATGGTAGTTTCTTTTGCTGTGCAGAAGCTCTTTAATTTAATGAGATCCCATTTGTCAATTTTGGCTTTTGCTGCCGTTGCTTTTGGTGTTTTAGACATGAAGTCTTTGCCCATGCCTGTGTCCTGAATGGTACTACCTAGGTTTTCCTCTAGGATTTTTATGGTATTAGGTCTAACATTTAAGTCTCTAATCCATCTTGAATTAATTTTCGTATAAGGAGTAAGGAAAGGATCCAGTTTCAGCTTTCTACTTATGGCTAGCCAATTTTCTCAGCACCATTTATTAAATAGGGAATCCTTTCCCCATTTCTTGTTTCTCTCAGGTTTGTCAAAGATCAGATGGCTGTAGATGTGTGGTATTATTTCTGAGGACTCTGTTCTGTTCCATTGGTCTATATCTCTGTTTTGGTACCAGTACCATGCTGTTTTGGTTACTGTAGCCTTGTAGTATAGTTTGAAGTCAGGTAGCGTGATGCCTCCAGCTTTGTTCTTTTGACTTAGGATTGTCTTGGAGATGCGGGCTCTTTTTTGGTTCCATATGAACTTTAAAGCAGTTTTTTCCAATTCTGTGAAGAAACTCATTGGTAGCTTGATGGGGATGGCATTGAATCTATAAATTACCTTGGGCAGTATGGCCATTTTCACGATATTGATTCTTCCTATCCATGAGCATGGTATGTTCTTCCATTTGTTTGTGTCCTCTTTTATTTCACTGAGCAGTGGTTTGTAGTTCTCCTTGAAGAGGTCCTTTACATCCCTTGTAAGTTGGATTCCTAGGTATTTTATTCTCTTTGAAGCAATTGTGAATGGAAGTTCATTCCTGATTTGGCTCTCTGTTTGTCTGTTACTGGTGTATAAGAATGCTTGTGATTTTTGCACATTAATTTTGTATCCTGAGACTTTGCTGAAGTTGCTTATCAGCTTAAAGAGATTTTGGGCTGAGACAATGGGGTTTTCTAAATATACAATCATGTCATCTGCAAACAGGGACAGTTTGACTTCTTCTTTTCCTAACTGAATACCCTTGATTTCTTTCTCTTGCCTAATTGCCCTAGCCAGAACTTCCAACACTATGTTGAATAGGAGTGGTGAGAGTCAGTCAATATTTATTGAATGAATGAATGACTGTTTCCTCAAAATTCAGCCCAGCCTCAGCTCCTCCATGAAACTGTCTATGACCTCCTCTTCCCAATTCTAAATGATTATGTTCATTTCCTCTGTGTTTCGACAGTATCTAGAACATAATTCTATCAAAATGCTTACAAAAGCACATTCTAATAATGATTTCATTGTCAGTCTGCTGCACTTACTCTAAAAACACAAGAGGAGGGGTAGCCCTTTCTGTTTTACCTTGAATCCTCATCACTAGTACTTCTTATAGACTAGCACACATGTTTATTGAATGATTTGTTAAATGTGTGAGTAAATAAATGGGTTACAGAAATAACCATGATCTGTAATCATATGTATAAAGTTTAGCTACCAAGACAGTCAAAAGGGTAAAAAAAATCATCACTTAAATGAAAAGGTTTTTTTTTTTTAAATCAATTTGGCTGTCACAACTCTAAAACTGCTTTGAATATAGACATGATATTTTAAATAGTAGAGACACAGATGTCTGCATTGACGCCTATTTTTACTCAGGCCAGGGATGGGGTTGAGATCTTAAATGCAATAAATGCTCCAGATCACTGCATACCTCGGCCTTTCAACCAGGGTTCTCTATGATCCATTCATAGACCCTCAAGCTCAAGGGTCCTCTTTGGATTCAGTGGCAGAACCACTTGCACAAAGAAGGAAAGAGGGAGTTGTCATGAACCATCATGAAAATGTAGTTCTTTAAAACCATGTACACATGAGTGGCTGTTCACAGCTTGCTAGAATCAGGGTTTCAGGCTTTTATCTCCTACTTAGTTCACGGGATTGACCATTCATTTGACTACACCAGACTCAGTAACTGGAGGCATGATCTCCCAAGACTGGATCTAAGTGTCTGCTTATAACTTCTACTCATTTGAAAACTTTTTTTTTTTTTTAAATCTGCCCCTTCCTCCCTCCCAACCTCACCTACTTATAATCTTCCACTTACTGAGCACTTAATATATTTTAGACTCAGAGCTTGGTCTTGTAGAAAAAACAAGAGTGTAAGTGTTTGCCCTTAAGAAATGTGTGATCTAATTGGAGAGGTAACTAACTACACTTACAATCAGAATTCAAAGGAATGTAGGATATGTGCTATGTGTGGTCCTAAGAGCCAGAGTGTGGGTCACAGATACTTTGTGAGCACTGAAGAAGGCATATGGAGGGCATTAGAAATATAATGATAAATAAGATATAATCCCTGACCACGGTATTAGTTTCCAGCCTGTTGAGGAAGACTGGCATATAAATGTATCATTATAAAATTAACAGTATTAAGAAAAATACTATAGAAGGTCAGATGTGTAGGATTTCCCTCAATTAGGGATTCAGTGGTGGCTTTGTGAAGACTTTGAAGCTGAACCATTGTTGGTTTAACTTAACTATCATGCAGCACTTAACATGTGCCAAACAAAGCTCCAGACACTGTCCCTGTATTAGCTCGTTTAATCCTTACAACAATCCTATACGGCAACTACTATTATTACCTCCATATTACTAATAAGAAAACTGAGGCACAGAGAGGTTAAGTAACTTGTCCAAGACTACACAACTTTTAAGAGTTGGAGTTCAGATTTATGCTCAGGCAGTAATCCAGAGTAATCCAGTAAATCCAGAGTGTAGTGGCTAGGCTGCATGTCTACCGGCACTCACAAAACACTACAAATAGAATTGGAAGGCAAACCATAATCTGGCAAAATATTTTCAGCATGCATAACAGAGTTAGTTCCATTACATTTTTTTTCAGATTACTTTGCAAAAGTTAAATACACCAAAAGACAAATGAGAAAAGAACACTAAAAGACAATTCACAAAAGAAGAGAAGTAAATGATTACCAAACATACGGAAATGTTTAACTTCACTAATAATAAATGCAAAATAAAACAAAATCTTGATTTCACCCACAAAATTGGAAGATATTTCATTTAGCTATTGCTATGGCCTTTCTGAGAACAATTTGGCAATTTGCATCAAATCTTTAAAGAGTTGCATATCTTTTGATTCAGCAAAAACATCTTTAAGAATCTATACAAAAAAAAGAATCTATACAAAGGAAATTAAAATTCATGCTCAAACAATTTCATCAGTAAGGATATTCATCACAGTATTATTTGTAACTATGTAAAATTGGAAGTAGTATAAATATCCAACAACAGAGAACCAAATAGAGAACCAATTAAATAAGTCACGGCACTGCCACACAATAGACTTCTATGTACCCAATGCAGCATAATAGTGAAGGATGATATTAAATGACACAGGAAATTATTCAAGATTATGATTAAGTAAAAACGATTATGTTATAAAAGAATAGATAGGGCATATTTCCATTTTTTAAAAACTGTATGTAAGTATAGAAAAAAATGTCAGTATTGCTCTTCTCCGGGTGGCAATATAATGGGAGATTGTTTCTGTTCCTCATTTTGCTTATCTGAATCTTCTGTTTTCTTTAAACTTAAAATATTTTGCCTTTATAAGAAGGGAAAATGAGTAAGCTCTTTTCTTGAGGTGAATTGTTTACGTGAAAAAGGAGGAGGGCAGATATCTAGGCAGAAGATATAATGTGAACAGTATGGCTTGGGTGTGCATTGTGGGGAACAAGTGCGTGTTTTGAGAACAGGTAAGAGAGAGAGAGCAATTGCTTTGTGTGCCATGCTAAGGAGCACAGGCTTGGTTCTGAGGATGAGCCACTGACGGGTGTGGAGCAGGAAGGCAGAGAGAGATGGCCACAGGTCCATTCCAGAACCATCGCATTGCAGGCGAGTGGCCTGGGAAAGCCTGGCAGAGAGCCCTGGGATAAGTCTTTGCCATGGTGAAGAAAGAGATGGCAAATGTCTGATGCAGATCAATAGTAATAGGGGACAGCCTGATATGGTGGCTCACGCCTGTAATCCCAGCACTTTGGGAGGCCGAGGTGGGTGGATTGCTTGAGGCCAGGAGTTCAAGACCAGTGTGGGCAATATGGTGAAACCATGTATGTACTAAAAATAAAAAAATCAGCTGGGTGTGGTGGTGCATGCCTATAATCCCAGCTACTAGAAGGCTGAGGCGCCAGAATTGCTTGAACCTGGGGGGCTGAGATCTGTGCCACTGCACTCCAGCCTGGGCAACACAGTGAGACTCTGTCTCAAAACAAACAAACAAACAAACAAACAAACAAACAAAATGAAACAGTAATAGGGGAGTGGAGGTGATGCATTTAGAGGAACAAAACATTTAGCAGGCAATATAGAAGGTGAACCTTAGGAGGTGAACTCATCAAGACTCAGTAAATGATTACCAGGTGGCAGAAAAGAAGCCATCATTAACACTTAGATTTCTGACTGCGGTTTCAAGTGGATGGTGGCGTCTTCACTAAGACTTATAACACAGAAGAAGGAATCAGATTGCTTGGGAAAGATCATATGTTCTGTTCCAGACAGATTGAACTTGAGGTTCTTCTGACACTCAAGATGATACATTTGGCAGTTCAGAAGACACATTTCCAATATTGGTGACCATGTAAGGTTTAATTTGAGAGATTAAGAAAGCGAGATAAGAAAGAAAAGAAAAGATGAATAGAACTTCTACAAGGCTCCATGTTATATGCAAATGAAGACAGAGGCAAGAGACCTCCAGAAAAGTCCAGACGGGTTGAAATACAGTTTGTGAGGGAGAGCAGTTGAAGATAATTCTGGAAAATTTAGAGCCAGACTACAAAATCCTTTTTTTTTTTTTTTTTTTTTCTGAGATGCTGTCTCCCGCTGTTGCCCAGGCTGGAGTGCAGTGGTGCGATTTTGGCTCAGTGCAACCTTCACCTTCTGGGTTCAAGCGATTCTCCTGCCTCAGCCTCCCAAGTAGCTGGTAACACAGGCACACACCACCATGCCCAGCTAATTTTTGTATTTTTAGTAGAGACGGGGTTTTACCATGTTGGCCAGGATGGTCTTGATCTCTTAACCTTGTGATCTGCCCGCCTTGGCCTCCCAAAGTGCTGGGATTACAGGCGTGAGCCACTGTGCCTGGTCACAAAATTCTTTTAATGTTTCCTGTTTGTTTGTTTGTTTGTTTGCTTAGTGCTACAGGAAATAAAGCTCTTTTGAGGCATTTTGTATCACAGACATCACACAGTGGAAGTAGTGCTAACAATATTGCCAATGGTGTGCAACAAAATAAAAATATTTACAGCTGCCATTTAAAAAACACTTACTGTTTGGATGTTTTAAACACTGAGAATCAAGCAATAGTCTCATTTATGACTCACAACGATTTTGTGAGGGAGGCATTATCACTCTCATTTTATAAATAAGGAAAGTGAGCCTCTGTGTGGCTCATTTTCCTCAGGGTCACACGCCTGTAGGTGGCAGAGACTTTCAAACTCAGGTCAGTTAGAGGCCAAAGTCCACAGACGTGACTAGAAGGAATTAAGGGACCTAAGAAGGCCTCTTTGAGACATAAAATTTGAACTGAGATCTGATCAATAATGAGAAGCCATGATAATAATGTGACGATCGGGAAGAAGAACCCAGACTCTGGAAACAGCTCTTCCAAATACTAGACAGATAAGGTTGTGTGTGGCCGAGGACTAGAAAGAAGACCAGTGCATGAAAACAGAGAGGGCAAGGGGCGATTAGGGTGCGAAATGAGGTCTCAGAGGAAGACAGGACGTGCAGGCTGGATAATACATTTGTGTTCACTCACAGTGCATGGGGAATCCACTAGAAGGTCTTGGACAGTTGACATAATTGTGCGACATGATCTCATCAAGAATTAGCTACATAAACAGGGGAGCAGGGTGAGAGTCAGGGAGGAAATTCTATGAATAGCAGGAGCTTATGGGATGGAACGATATTGAAAAGAATTCTGTATAGGTAGAAGAAAAGTTTCCTGTAGAAAAGGGGTCCCCAACCCCCGGGTCGTGGACAGGTACCAGTCCGTGGCCTGTTAGGAACTGGGCTGCACAGCAGGAGGAGAGCAGTGGGTGAGCCAGCATGACCACCTGAGCTCTGCCTCCTGTCAGATCAGCAGCAGCATTAGATTCTCATAGGAGCACAAACTCTGTTGTGAACCCCGCATTGTGAACCATGCTGCGAGGGACCTAGGTTTCAAGCTCCTTGTGAGAATCTAATGCCTGATGATCTGAGGTGGAACAGTTTCATCCTAAAACCATGTCATCCCCCATCCCCCCACACACACCATCCCCACACCCTGCTCCATGGGGAAATTGTCTGCCACAAAATTGGTCCCTGGTGCCAAAAAGGTTGGGGACTGCTGCTGTAGAAGATGATGAGGCTGACAGTCAGACACTTGGAAGATCTTGGCTAAGAATTTTGAACTTTGTTTGACAGAGGAAACTGAAGAATTTTCAGCAGAGCAGTGACATAATTAGATTTGCATTTTAGAGACCTCCCCACAGCAGCTCTGTGGATAATAGAGGGGCTGACATGGGAGTGGGAGGCTAGGGGAGTTGGATGAGTGCTAGGAGACCAGTAGGCTGTACAGGAAATGAGGGAAGCCAGGAAAGGCAGGAGGAAGCTGAGAGGGAGAATATTTGAGAAGGATTAAGATGGGGCTAGGCGCGGTGGCTCATGCCTGTAATCCCAGCATTTTGGGAGGCCAAGGCAGGTGGATCACTTGAGGTCAGGAGTTCGAGACCAGCATGGCCAATGTGGTGAAACCCTGGCTTTACTAATAATACAAAAAATACTTGGGTGTGATGGTGCACACCTGTAATCCTAGCTAGTCGAGAGGCTGAGGCAGGAGAATCGCTGGAACCCAGAAGGCGGAGGCTGCAGTGAGCTGAGATCGCACCACTGCACTCCAGCCTGGGTGACCTTCAAGATATCAGCAGTGTATATAAAGAAGCATTCAGAGAAAGTTCTGTTTTTCTGGCATAACTGAGTGGATGATGTTGATTAGAATATAGACAGCAGGTTTTCAAGAAAAAAATGGTGAGTCCACTTTGGACATAGTGACTGATATATTTGCGGGTCATTCAAGTGGAGATGTTCTGGAAATAAGGGTCGGCTTAGCAGATTTATGTATCAGAGACGAAGATGTGGGAGTTATTAATCTGTAGGTGATAACCTGAAGCCTTGGGTATGGAGATAGTCGCCAGGGCAAGTGTCAAAAGAATAGACCCAGGCAACTGCAGAATATATCCTTGGGAATGTGCTGACATTTTGGGGCTGAACAGAGGAAAAATGGACTGAGAAGTAGATTAAGAGGGACTGACAGAAGGTTATAGAAAAAATAGAGTGGTTAAGTGCTCTAGGATACATGGGTTTAGTCTTCCACAGTTGTAGGGCAAACTGCCTGATCATTGTATCCAACAATGACATCATCAGTGCCCCAGATCTTGGTTTCTAAATAATATTTCAGCCTTGACTGATTCCAAAGCTGGGGCAAAGAAAGTACAAAGTGAACCTGGGATGTCTTATTGTGCCAGAAAGCAACAAAGTATTCAAAGATTAATGGGATCACATCAAAAGGACACAGGAAGCCACAAGAACTGGCTTGAAGGAATCTTTGTTGTCTGACTTGGAGACAGTTGAGCAACAAAAATCATAATAATAAGTAAATAAAACAGGAAGAGTCCTTGATCCATGATGATATGAGAAAGAGAGAGTGACAGTGAGACAGAGCTCACACAAAGAAGGGGCAGACATTCTTTACAATAAAATATAAGACAAAGATAGAATTAGGAAATCTTGAGAGGCCGAGGCAGGTGGATCACCCGAGGTCAGGAGTTGAAGACCAGCCTGATCAATATGGTGAAACTCCGTCTCTACTAAAAATACAAAAAAAATTAGCCAGGCATGGTGGCACACGCCTGTAGTCCCAGCTACTTGGGAGGCTGGGACAGGAGAATTGCTTGAACCCAGGAGGAGGAGATTGCAGTGAGCTGAGATCATGCCACTGTACTCCAGCCAAGGTGACAGAGCAAGACTCCATCTCAAAAAAATTAAAAAGAAGAAAATCACCATTTTGCAATGTAATAAGTGATTTTAAGCAAACATTGCCAATGGATGCTAAAACTATTGGGTTGTTGGAAATAGATTATTCACACCTACACATAGTATCACCACAGATTATCTATTAGTTACAAAAGTAAAAATATATTTTTATAATGGACAGATCTTGTGGATAGTAATTATCAAATTTAGCATCACAAATAAAGGCAAAATGGTCAGTATGTTCCTCCTTATATGATGCAATGAGAAGCATATAGTATTACCTATGTCATATTTTTGCTATATGTATAACATAGGTCTAACCCAGGTTATAAGAAAACAAATCTAGACGACAACTGGCCTGAACTCTTCGAAAGTTTCAGTGTCTTCAAAGATTAAAGAAAGAAAGAAAGAAAGAAAAAGAGTATGGGGAAGGTGAGTGAGATTAAAATAAACTGGAGACATGACAACCAAGTGCAAAACATGAAACTTTATTGGATCCCAGATTTTTGAAGATGATAAAAGATCACTTCGGAATAACTGGAGAAATTGGCATGTGGACTGCATACAGACAATTTAAATCAATCTTAGGGACTTCCTGATTCTGGCCCAGCATGTAAGGGGCTTGGAAATTGCAGCCCCATTCAAGCAACAAGTAAAAAGCTGAACAAACTGAAAAATAAACAACTCTTCTCAGATTCATCAGACAAGTGAGATTATAGGGCAAATCACTGCCCCCTATAATTGAAAAGACAGACAAGAAACTCACAGACAGAGAAGCACAACTTACCATAACAGAGATCCAGGAGCAAAAACCTCCATGGGAACCACTGCTGGACAGGAAAACCTGAACTATGATTGACGAGTTGCCGGAGGCTCAGTCTGGAGAAGTCCGAGAGCCAAAACTCCAGAGGGATCTGGTCATAGAGACATCCCCACACTTTTGTGAGTTTTACACCCAGGAGCCTCACCAGGTTCTCACAGTGAATATTAGGGAAAAATCCCCTAGTACTTCCAGAACCATTTTGAAATATACCAGAACATTCTGTTTTTAACAAGGTGTTTCCTCAGCAGAAACTATTTAACCAGAACCTAGCCTGCCAAGATTGTATCAGAGCCTAACTGACCTGGAAAAAAGTCAGTTGACCCTAACTAACCTTCCACATGGAGAAAAGGGAGTATCTAACTCTAGCCCACTCTAGTCACCCTGACCAACTAAGGGGGCATGGGGCCGGGGGTGTGAGAAGCATATGTGAAGTTTGCAGTATAGGGATACCGGCTCACTATGAACCCGAGACCTATTCATAGGACTGTGAACTCTTCCCCTTCCTCCACACCTCAACACCACACTACTACAGGCCTATTTACAGCAGTTCCTTTTACCCATGACATCATGTCTGGCTATTACCAAAAAATACAAGGCATACTAAAAGACAAAAGCACAGTTTGAAGAGACAGAGAAAGCACCAGAACGGGTTCAGATATGACAGAGATGTTGGAACTATCCAACTTGGAATTTAAAACAACTATAATGAATGTGCTAAGGGTTCTAATGGATAACATAGACAGCATGCAAGAACAATGGGAAATACAAGCAGGGAGATGGAAATATGAAGAAAGAATCAAACAGAAATGCTAGAAACCAAAAACGCCAAAAGAAACGAAGAATACTTAGTAGAGTGAACACAGCCCAGGAAAGAATTACTTGAGACCATTGCAGTAGAAGCTTACAAAACTTAAAAGCAAAGAGAAAAAAAGGCTGAAAAAACCCACCCAAGAATAGAATATGTAAGAACTGTGGAACAACTATAAAAAGTGTGACATTTGTGTAATGGGAATACTAGAAGGAAAAGAAGGAGAGAAAGGAACAGGGAAAATATTAGAAAGAATAATGCCTAAGAATTCACCCCAATTCATGTCATATACCAAACCACAGATGCAGGAAGCTTAGAGGACACCAAACAGGATAAATACCAAAAACAAAACAAAACCTAGGAATATCATATTCGAATTTCAGAAAATCAATGGCAATGAAAGAAATCTCAAAAGAAGTCGGAGGAAAAAACACTTTATCTGCAGAGAAGCAAAGATAAAAATTATGTCCAACATCATGCAACAAGAAGAAAGCAGAGTGAAATAGTTAAAAATGTTGTGAAGGAAAAAAAAAACACCCAAGAACCTAAAATCAATCTTACCTTTTTTGAATGTGATAATGGTATAGTAATTAGGAGAATATTTGGTTCTTAGGAGGCAGATGCTGAAATGGGGGTAATCATAACATCTGCAACTTTGCTTTCAAATATATAGAGGAGTGTTTTCAATTGAGGAATTTTAAAAATATGTCTCTTAGTGTTATAATAACTAAAATAAAAAAGTACTGAAATGATAAAAACAAAATAAAACATTGAATTGTTAAAATCTCATTTTCTGATCTGAGGACCACAAGAGACCATTTCCGTCTCTCCAAAATCTGAAGAGCCTATCCCAAGAAGGAAATAGTTCACTGATGAAGATAATGTAGACTCTAAAACTAGGTAGATTTAATAGAATCACAGAAATGGTTTAGATCCAGCAATCCCACTTCTGTGTATTTACCCTAATGAAATGAAAACCTGTATTCACACAAAAGTGTACATACAAATGTTTATGGCTCTATTTATAGTCATCCAAGACTGGATACATCTCAAAAGTTTTCCAGTGGGTGAATGGATAAATGAATTGTTTACATTCATACAATGAAATTCATACCAAGCAAAAAAAATGAACAATTAATACATGCAACAGGATGGATGAATTGCAAAGCATTTTACAAAGTTAAAGACACTAGACTCAAAAGGTAACATGCTATCTGATTCTATTTATTATCACATTCTTGAAAAGACAAGACTACATGACAGAGAACAGGTCAACAGTTGCCAGCAGTCAGCTACAAAGGGATAGCACACGGGAGAATTTTGGGGTGATGGACTATTCCGTACTCTGATTCTGATTGTGGTAGTGGTTCCATGAATCCATACATGTGTTAAAATTCTTAGAACAGTACACCAAAAAAGTAGCCAAAATTACTGTCCTTTAATATAAAATTGTAAAAAGGAAAAGAAATAAATACTCTGTGACACAAGCTCTAAAATTTTAGTAACACATTCAAAGACAAAAATATTAACCCATTCTAATAAATAGAGTATATTTAAATGATATTAAAATAGAACATTATTATAATCTGTAAAAATTCACCATGCTATACTCTTCTGATTTGCTACTTTTTTTTTTTTTTTTTGAGATGGAGTTCCGCTTTTGTTGCCCAGGCTCTGGAGTGTAATGGTGTGATATCAGCTCACTGCAACTTCCGCCTCCCAAGTTCAAGCAATTCTCCTGCCTCAACCTCCCAAGTAGCTGGGATTACAGGCGTGTGCCACCATGCCCAGCTAATTTTGTATTCTTAGAGAGACGGGGTTTCACCATGTTGGTCAGGCTGCTCTTGAACTCCTGACCTCAAGTGGTCCACCCACCTCGGCCTCCCAAAGTGCTAGGATTACAGGCATAAGCCACCATGCCTGGCCTTGCTTTTTTGAATGTGTGTTATACTTCAATACAAACTTTGCAAATATAAACAAATTTGATTTATGTGTGCCAGTGGATGTGCTATTTTACAGGTGAAAACAATGCCTTAACTTATTGAATAACATGTTATAAATATCCTTGGCAGGTCTGAAGTTGGGACACAATATCAAGCGACTGTAATACTCTTTTTGTTACTCCAAAGTTTCTTTTACTTCAGGGCATAGGGGCATAATCACCAGCTTCCTAAGTTTATGGCATGGACAATTCAAATAATACTCTGGTCTCAGCTGTTTATCATTTAAAATATCACACGACATCTCTGTCTCTGCTGACATAGCAACCACCACTTCCCCTTGCCCTTTGAAAAATTCTGTTATTGTTCACAGTGAAAATTGAACTGGAAGTGTTTGTCTGCCCAAGTAATGGTGCAATGCCTGATGGCCTGTAGATTCTAGAATTGAATAATAATGCAATAAGTCTTGTGTTTATATCGTGTTTTATATTTTTATGGGGTAGATAGAAGGAAAAGAAAATTAATTGATTATATATTGAATGGCAGGCATTGCATTAGGTATTTTATATTTGCTCTTTTATTCAGTAATTACAATTACCAATTTAGGTCAGGGTGTTGTCCCGTTTTTACAAATGTGGAAAATGGCTCTAGTGATTCTTTCAAGGTCTCTAAGCAAATAAGTGGTTTAACTGGGAGTCAGCCCCATCTCAGGACCTAATACTAATAGTTACCATCGTAGCCTCACCTCTGTTATCATAAGGCCTCCCAGACGGCAGGGTAGACTCTGCTGTTAAGAGAGTTACACAAGAGTTGCTGTTTATGGGTTGGACAACATTTTTTTTTTTTTTTTTTTGCTGCATGGTTTGGGTCACAGAGCTTCTGAGGCGTGTGCATATCCCAGGAATGTGAGATGTTTGGCTCCCAGGAACTGATTACCTCAGTGGTTGGCAGAGACCATTAGTCCAAATACCATAGTACCTCAGCCTTAGGAACAGTGAGTTCCATACAAATCTTATTGCTTGAAATATTCAGCCTAAATTCTAAAAGTGATGGAAATTTGTCCTCAAGTGACAGCCTCCTTACCACAGGACGTATGGACTCATATACTTGGATTTCTTCCATGGACAATTTCCAGCTGTCCTACCTTTTGATGATTTATTTCAGATCCCTTCCAGGCTTTACCTAGGAACTCCACCATGAAAAGACAGCAGGAATTCTAGGGAGTTGTCATGGCAACCCCTAGATATCATCTTCAAAATGCCCCATGGCTGTTGGTTCCAGATTTATCACAATTATATTTCTATATAGAAGAGGAGCTCCTGCATAAGCAACCAGACCCCAGTAAATGGATCTAATTTGTAATTATATAGATCACTCTAACACGCCGGGTAGCAAAAAGATGTTAAGGAACTGCCCTTGCATGTTACCTTATTGGTGGCCGCTTGTCATATTTACAAGGGCCTGCATTTCAAATGCCATTGGGGGAGGAAATCTATCCAATCTTTGCATTTTGTCAAAGAAAAACTTACAGTCAAGTTTTAGAAAGGCATTTAATGAGAAATTGGGATTAGCTGCGTTTTTCTCCCTGAAGTAAAAAGAGGAAGCTGAGTACTTATTTCAGAGACTCTCATTTTTATTTCTCTTTGTCTCATGTTCCTTGCTTGAAACAATGGCCGCACAGAGCCCAGTTACACAGTATCTGCTTCCAAGCGGGATGGTGCTGGGGCTGTCCAGCATCTTGTGCAGTGGGTGTTTGTCTAGCATTGTCATTGCAATTTTTATTGTATCTCATGATGTGCACAGATGTGCTTGGTAAGCATCCCAAGAGAAAAAGAGGCTCTGCTCAATATCCCTGTTCCCAAATGACACTACCTTATAGAATCACTTTCTAGGCTACCTCCTTTGGGATCATGTAACCATTTAAAGTCTCTGGATTTTGGTGTTTTAACAAGGGTTTAATTACTAAGGTAAGTGTATGCACCTGCTAAGGCATTCCTAATTATTTGATAATGGTGCAATCTTTCTCAATACAGCCAGTTTTGTGGTGTAAGCTACACTAATGAAGCACACTGAGACAACACAGTCCCCCAATGTTGGGGAAGCTTATTTAAATTAAATAAATTTGCAAAGGACTGAATTTTTACTACTGGCCTCAACAATTATGCATTGGTATTTCATGCTGGAAGCCAGTATGCACAGTGTCAGAATAAGGCACACTTCCTATTACTTTTGCTTTTCAAAGTGTTTTTAAGTGAGACTGTGTCACTTTTAAAATTGCATCTTTTTCAGATTGCTTCACATATGCCAACTTGTCCCAGCCTGTCTAAAAGTCAAAAAACTAAAAACTAGCTTTTTTGTTGTCACTTGGCAACAACTGACAAAGACACTGTTTGACTATGCTGAAAGTTGTTTTGTTTTCTTTTCCACCTGATTCTTACCATTGCCACATGTGGTCTGTAGTGGTTTAGTAATAAGATCTTTGCTATAACATCTGCAAATTAGCACCTTGCATTGCAGCCTCCCTGAAAACTTGCTGATGGTTTGCAATTGTAGTAAGTCAGAGTTGACATTGTATCCAAGTGTTTCAAACTTTGATGTTTTGCACTAAAGAAAGAAGGTTCCACCAGGCAGATTTCCAAGTCACTGTGAGGAGCTACATTAGCGAAACACCGCATCTCACTTCTCAAGCACGGACGCGCGTTTTAATACGTAAAGTTACTTTGGGAAGAAAGATGTGCTGGTCTAAACTGGTCTGTCTGTTCTTCTCTCTTCCTAGCCATTTGCTTTTTCGTCCAAATATTTTAGTGAATCAGGCTGGTTCACCAATTTGCAGAAGACTATCATGAATGCAATTTTCCAAGTAGAGATAAAAGAAAGTGCTTCACCATTGAATTTTCTCAGATGTGTGTAAACCAAATTGATTTTTGAAATTTTCCAATAAAAGAAGAGCATTACTTTAAATACACCAATGACCTGCCATTGAGGTTTTAAACTATTTACAAATGACAGCCAAGACAAATGAGCAATGGGTAAGAACACACACAAATTAAAAACCCTTGCAAATAAGGGTTGAGGGATTAATAGAGTGTTCAGGGGTGGTGAGGACCCAATGTCGAAGTCTGCTTAAGGACAGCTTTCAAGTGTGCTAGGGGTCAGATGCCTCCCACGCCGCCATAGCTGACACACAGGTCTAGACGACGCTGCCCCTGTTTTATCACACCATCAAACAGGGCTGGAGAATGCAGCAACCGGGGACCAGGAAGAGCAAAGCAGAGGCATGGTGGGAGGGGCCCTGGGAGCAGAGAGCACAAGTTGCAGCGCCAGGCAAATCAAAAGGCGGAGGGGCCTCCCAGCTGATTGCTCAGTGTCCTAGAGGTTTCTGTTATTAATGTGGCTTGGGGCATGTACTGCTGATAATTACTGCTAGCTGGAATAATTAATAAGAATAATTGCTTGGCATGGAAAGGGAAAGGGAAGCTCTGGGAGGAGGAAGAAACAGGCTAGAGGAGCAAGAGACTCCCCAAGCACATTTATATAGACAGGAAGTTCAGCAGCAAGCATCCTGAGAATCGAAGAGTTGTCTGGATGCCAAGGGCAAAAGTTAAGAGATATCGAGTGAGGCCGAATTCGATAGTCTTATCTTGGAATGCAGTGGAGAAGGCTGCCATGGCTTCAGTAAGGGGGGGACTCCCTTTGGAAATAACAGGTGAAGGTTGTGAAAAAAAGATACAGTGTGAAGGGAATTAAGAAGTGGCCTTAAATGAGGAGATAAGTCTGTGCATCTGGTGTAAACCCAATCATTACAGCAGGAGAGCAGCAAGAAAGGAAGACAAGTAAAGAATGATGCCCCAATGAGAGTTTGGAAGAGTTTATCCCAGCTTGAAGGAAGAAAAGTGTCCATTAGAAGCTAAGCATGGGTGTTGACAGTGTGTAAAATAACCACAATTCTGATGTAATAGGGTAAATTTTCTCAACACTATGGAGAGAGTTGCCAACATAGCTCTTGCTATTGCGGCTTTCTATATATTACACTTAAATATTCCCCCAAAGGCAGGACAAACATATGCTTGGCAAAACTTAAAGAGGCGAAGAGACTGGATGTGAAAACTTAAGTGTAAGCAGCAGATGGAATCTGGCGGCCAGAATTCTGATAATGACATGCAGAAGGAGCAGGGCCAAGCCAAGTGCTGGGTGTTCACCATGACCCTCTGCAGGAGACAGGGCACCACGTGTAATGCTGTGTTCTGAAATAAAAGGGGCCCATAAAGGCAGAGTGACTACTTATGATTCCTTTGTCCTTTAGGAATCGTACCGGAAGGGCAATTACAGCTGAAAAAGATGAATTTACCAAATTATCCCTATCCAATATTTGATGTTAAGCATCGCATTTCAAAGGATAATGCCCTTCACCCTCTTTCCGTCTATGTAACATAAATGGATGATAATTGTGAGACAAAGGAAGAAATGTTACTTACCTCAGCCAATGGCAAGTATTTGGTGGGGGGTATGGGAGTGGGGCGGGGGCTTTCCAGGGTCCTACTGCTGCTCCGAGTGGGAGGGATTCTCCTCCTCCCACTCCAAGCTCCTATCAGCTTGGAGCACTAGCCCCTGCTGAGTAAGGAGCTGACATGCCCTGAAGACAGCTGTTGCTCATCTTGAGTTGAGTCACATTGTGCCCGTACAGCATTTAGGGAAATCCAAAGAGCAGAACAGTAAATGATTGATGCCTTTTTAAAGGATGCCACAAGAGAACCAAGTATAAATCAGGCTCCCGGTTTTAGGAGCCGGATTTAGGAATTACGAGCCTGGTTTTAGATGTGCCACCGTGGGAAGGCATGGCCGACAGGTCCTGGGGAAGCTCAAGACTCATCACTATCTTATTAGGAAGCTTTGCACATGCTGACTGACCATGGTATTTCTTGGCAGATGAGAAGGTGAACTAGACCTTAAAGTTGGTAACTACCCTTAGATGACCTTTCACCCTTAGTCTTGCCACAAGTTCTCCAGCCAATGGCATTGAGGAGTGGGAGATGGGATTGGTTGTATTTAGCAGCAGCTGTCACAGAATTAGCAGAATCCAGAGGAAACCCTGAGCATGCCTCAGAACCCGAGGAGACCCTGCAGGTTAAACATGCACTTGGTGCTTGTTTTTTCTCACGGCTTCCAAAAATGATGGTTGAAGAAGTGTAAGTGCCAGCGCAAATTGCTGAGCTGGAGCAGGTGGACCTGTGAGAGCTGGGAAGTGGGGCAGTGGTATAAGAGGAGGTGGGACGAAATCCTGGTTTGGAGAAGTCCTAATTCAGTACTTAAGAAAAAAGGAAGAATACACTCAGTGCCATTGCTATCCTGTCCAGTTGTGAAGCGTCCAGAACACGCAGCTCAATATTCTACTTTATGCTGGAGAAATAAGAGAAACTCTCTAGGTTAGGTGCAGCAGACAGCTTAGGGGCTTTGAAGTCAAATGAGTGGGCCTGCATCCTAGTCCATGGAGGATTCACCACAGAGCGACCTTAGACAAGCTACTTGCCTCCCTATGATATGGATAATCATACCTGGTAAGATTGGTGTCAGAATTAAAATAATGTAATATGCCTAGCTCATTGCATGGCACATAAATACTCAATTTCTGATAGCTTCCACTTTTTTTAAAAAAATCTTTCCAAGACATTCCTGAGCTTGCTTCCCTACTCTTCCTAGTAGCCTCTTCCTTGCCCTTTCATAAGTGATTAGATAACATACTTAATTATGAGAGAGTTGAAGAGGATCCCAGGCTATCTTGGTTTATGAAGTGTGAGCACCAAATAATTTCTTTTTCCAGTATCAGCAATTTCTATTCTTGTTCTAATAGGGTGGTGCCTGGTCCATTCAACAAATATTTACTGAGTGCCTCCCAGTGGTCAGGAAGTGTGCCTTCTTCCAGCATGACTGACACCTTCATCTTCTCCAGATACCAAGATCAAAGCTGCTCCAGGAAGCAAGAAATTGAGGCAAATCCCCTGACCCCACACTTCTGAAGGGAGGCCTCTATGGTGCCACAGAAGGACACTGACCTGCAGAAACCATGGCAGGAAGAGAAAATGATCATCAGCAGGTTCGAAAAATGATCTTATCCCTCAACACTAACAGTTCTGCTCTGCTTATTACATGCCTGGCTTTGGTTTAAGTGCTTTCTGTGTATTAACTCATTTAACCCTCATAACAAGTCTATGAGATAGAGATAATTGTCACTCTAGAAATGATGAAACTGAAAGATAGTGAGGCTAGGGACCATGTCTAGGTCACAAAACTAGTTTGTGGTCAAGTTGGCTGGGTCTTTCCTCTTGGCCTCTACAAACACGTAGCTGCACCCGCTGTCCACTGCTGCACACTTTGTACCCATCTACAAAGCAAGGCGGGTGAACTGCATCACCCCCATCTGTATCTCAGCTTCTCTTCGGTGACTTCTATTCCTTGGTAAGGCTCCTCTTAGTGTCTGTTTTCACTTAATTTAGACCCTACTAAAACATTAGCTTGGGATCGGAGGATGCTATATACACAGCATTTATAGTATCTTGGAGCCGGAATAATGTGTTACTTTTCTCTAGGTTTTGGTCTAGGTAGATGTCTCCTCTTATTTCTCAGAAGAAAGGCCCAAGATGGCTGTATTAAATTTCTGAATTATCAAGAGACCAGATTCAGCCAAAAGAAAAACCTCTGTTAATTTTCAAAGACAGTCTTTTGTTTAGCAGATTTTGAGACTCAGATGGTCTCAACCAATGCTCTGGCAGTACCCAGTCCTTTGGGACCAGCAGAGGAGGGGAATGTGAGTTTCCTGGATGCCTTAGGACATACTTCCCCCATGAATGGGGTTGCAGGGCAATCTCAAGTCTCAAGGGAACCAGTTCCCAAATATAAATTTTAACTTGTTTACCTTTAACTTGGAACCTCTTATAATAATTCCCTTGGGATTCTGCCATTGGCACTCAATCTATCCTCATCTTCTACAGTTAGGGGCATGTCTCTTCCCAGCTATGCTAAAGGCTGCTTTACTTCCCAAATGCTTCAAAACGGAGCTAAATTGTCCCTGTCCCAGAGGAGCAAACAAAACCCTGGCAGGGAAAGGCTGCTTTCAAATCTCCTCTACCCATGTTCCATCGGGACAAAGCCACATCAGAGGGGACCAGCACTTCAGCCTTCTTGTCTCCCCACTCAGCTGGCTGGCTCAGACCGAATAGACTTTGCTCTATTTTCCCAGCTGTAGGTCTTTTCCTTCTTCATTTCTGTTTGCTGACTGTGAGATCCCTCTCCTTTTGCAAGATGAAGGTTCAACTTTGCAGAAGCAGAAAGAGAATGGTTATGTTTAGAATGTAGGCTCATGGGGCAAAGATAAAGTCTGCTTTACTTACCACATTATTTCCAGGGCCTACCAAAGTAGGTGTGCAATGAATAAATGGTATCAGAAGACAGAATAATATCCTTAAAAAAGTAGTGAAATAAACGTTTCTGTATACCCAATTAGAGAGATAGTGAATGGCTTAGTTATCTAAAAATGTCTTGTCCTGTTGCCTTATCTTGTCTTTTTGGGGGCAAAGTTAGTAGCTCTCCATCAGTACTTATGGAAAGTTTTCTTAGAGGCCAGGAAAACTAGCAGCCATCCACTCCAGGGATAAACATAAGACAACGTGGTGAAAAATAGTCTGAATGTGAAGTTAGAGCATTCTGTTCATAGCTCCATATCCATGCACCAGGGATAAATCCCTTCACTCCCTTGGGATCTCAGTTTCCTTGTGTTTAAAATGGAAGGTTTGGTGGGGTGTGGTCGCTTATGCCTGTTAATCCCAGCACTTTAAGAGGCCAAGGTGGGTGAATCACTTGAGCCAAGGAGTTCAAGACCACCCTAGGTAACACAGCAAGACCTCATCTCTACAAAAATTAGTCAAGTATGGTGGTACATGCCTGTAGTCCTAGCTACTTTGTAGGCTGAGGTGGGAGGATGGCTTGAGCCTAGGGAGGTCGAGGCTATAGTGAGCCATGATTGTGCTACTGCACTCCAGCTTGGTCAACAGAGTGAGACCTTGTCTCAGACAAAAACAAAAAACACAAAACGAAACAAAAATTAGAGGGTTTGGGCCAGATGACCTGTGGCCCAGTGTATCAGACAGGATGCTAACAGATGCCCATGTCAGACAAATCAACTAGAAGTGGCTTTGACAAATAATGAGAAGTCCAGAGGCAGGATGGTTTCAGGGCTGGTTGGTTCAACTACAACTTCAAGGACTAAGGTTCTCTCCTTCTTCTACTTTGCCCTCTTCTGCACAGTATGCTTTCTTCCTAGGCTGGTTCCCCTTCTGGGCCCAAAATGATGGCCACAGGTATTATAAGCAGGCAGCAACATTCAGATGAAAGAACAGAAACTTCTCTGTCTTGTATCCTTTCTCAAGAAAACCCAACAGACCTCCCTCAGGTCTAATTGGAGAGAATTGCATCACCATCACTTGGTTTAGATCCATAAGGACTTAGATCCTTTGAGATACGCCCCCTTGGGATGGGGAGGTCTCAGCCTTCTGTGAAGGCCAGGCCAGCTCCAAGGAGGTCTGGTAGGAAGGAAAGTAGAGAACTGTGGTTGGCTGGGAGGCCAATGATATCTGCTACAAATACACACATCAAAGAAACTAAGAAAAATGATAAGCAAAGTTTAATAGAAGAAAAGAAGGCCAGGAGACAATGGAAAGGCCAGGCCTCTGTGTGAGAAGTCCTCGAAAGACAGGACTGTCACATGCCACAAATGTTTATTTAAAGCAGGCCTAGGGAACCTGCACTGCCTGCCCCTGTGTTGAACTTTCCAGCTACTGGAGGAGCAGGCTCCTTCGGGTCTCCAATTGAAGAGGGCTTATACCAATTTGTTAGGATAAGGAAGGACTTGCTCTAACAGTTCAAAGGACTCCACAGGGATCCCACGCAGGGATTACATCAGCTGTGCTGCCTTCTTCTACACTAGGGCAGGGGAGACAGTCCCATACCCCCTCGGTAGACCAGACCTGTACCCTGAGCATCCCAGTGTTACCTTCCATGTTCTTTTCTCCCCCTTGTGGACATTTGCATGTGCCATTCCATCTGTCTGGAACTCCTTTCCTCCTATTTCTAGTTTATGCTTTTCAATCTTTGTCAGCCTAAGTGTCTCTTTCTCTGGGAAGCTGTCTCAGGCCTTAAAGATTCTGGGTCACTCTTATCTCATTTGCTCCACTGAATACTAACTGCACTTTATTATAATTGCCTGTTCCCTTGTCTGTCCTCCTCACAAGGTAACATACTTGTTTTTTAAATTTTACTTTAAGTTCTGGGATGCATGTGCAGAACATGCAGGTTTGTTACATAGGTATACACCTGCCATGGTGGTTTGCTGAAACTATCAGCCCATCATCTGGATTTTAAGCCCCTCATGCATTAGGTATTTGTTCTAATGCTCTCCCTCCCCTTGCCCCCCAACTCCCTGACAGGCCCCAGTGTGTGACGTTCCCCTCCCTGTGTCCATGTGTTCTGATTGTTCAACTCCCACTTATGAATGAGAACACGCGGTGTTTGGTTTTCTGTTCCTGTGTTAGTTTGCTGAGAATGATGGTTTCCAGCTTAACACACTTCTCAAGAGTAAAAACCTGTAGTGCACATGACTACTCCTAGCACACATCTTGCATTCAATGAGAGCTCAAAAGGTGTTTGTTAAAATAAGAAATAAATATTAATAGTAGAAAGAGAGGTAGAAATAAGAATTGATGATTGAAGCTTTGGAACCACTAGTAAATTTGAACTTATTAATAAAAACATTAAATAGTTTAATTCTTCTCCCTCTAGGAAACTAACCTGAGACAGCAGCTTTCTGTGTCTAAGCTGGAATATAAAGCATAAGAACGTGGTCTCCTATAGGTATTGGTGTGTGTGTATGTGTGTGGTAGATAGGACTGTATTGCTTTGATTTTGCTTAAATCATATTGAATGCAATCCTTTCTATCTTCTTTTCTTTAAAATAAATCTATCCTGATGATATAAGCACTTTTTTAGGGTCAGAGGTAGAGTAGGGAACAAGAAAGGCATACTTCCTGCGCTGACACTTTAAATAGGCAACTGCATGGAGCAGGGGGTGGGAAGAACCCAGCAAAGAGGAGGGGATTCACACTCTGCAGTGTGAATAGGCTCATCTCTGGCCTTTCTCCCCACTGCTCACACTTCTCCCAAGAGTGGAACAAACCGAGTGGCCAGGAGAAGGAATTGAACTTGCCCAGAGCGGCCTCTTCACTCCCCCTCCTTCCTCTCTCTGGCCCTGTCTCATTGAGGACTCACATTCTTCTCCCCCTGCCCCTCAAGTCCCAAGGATTCCAAGTGTGATGTTTCTGGGATACGTTGGAACATGGGAGTGTGTAAAAACCAAAGAGAACAAACTTATTTTAGGGAATCAAAGAAAAATTTCTTGAGCAAGCAACACTTATGCTGAGACCAGAAAATGAAAAATGAAAAGGAGAAAATAAGGGGAAAAAGAAGGGTTTTGTGAGAGTCAGTGTAGTTGGGAAGAGAGTCCTGAGCTTGGAGAACACGTAGTTGTGAAGGGTGGAGGTAGAAAAAGAAAGGCTTGCTGACATTACAGTTTTCTTTCTGGCCTCTAACCTGATGTTAGAGAGGGTCATATCTTAGTTTGGAATAAAACTCATTCATTCATTCATTCATTCATTCCACCTATAGCCACTCTCCTATGTGAAGGGAATATAATTGAGTTAGACACGGGCTCTAACCCCAGGCAGCTATCATCTACTGGCAATGCAGATGTATAAATAATTTTGTTCATTAAACCATACTGGTGTTCTGCTAGAGGACAAGGACACAAGAGTTATGGGTGGTGGAGAGAGGGATGTCACAAGAGGCAGAGAAGAGGTAACACTTAAGGTGAAAAATGAGTGTGTTTTTACCAAGTCAAAAAGAAATCTTACTGTCCATCTTTGGTATCTCCCTTCCTGGACCTTTCTGCCTTACAAATCTGATGATTACTTGAGGTAGTATTCTTCTACCATAAACAATCTTCCATATTCTAGCCAGAGTGATGTCACTATGAGACTATGCCTGGTGTAAACAGGATAAAATTCCAAGGCAAATCAGAAATGAAACTAGATCTCTGTAAGAATGAATTAGCCTCAACATAATAAAATAGTTACAACTTTGTGGGAGATATGTAAAATGGTTTACATCACTGAATGGTCCCAGATGGTAAACATAAGGAAAGATTGTGTCTTAAAATGCATGTATGGTGGATGTGGTCACAAATGGACTGTACATACCTAGTGCAGAAAAAACTTTTAAGAGCCTAGCATTTTCTAGGCTCCTGGACAATGCATGTTTATGATAATGTGCACCACAAATATAGCCACAATTTTCAATGTTATTAATCATAGAGAGTGCCTAAAACCAGTGAGATGGCAAAGAAAATACGGTCATTGGAAAAGAAAAGATGTATTACTGAATGTGCTACAAAGTAAAGAACACTAGACTCAACACAATGTGTAAGACAACACAAATGATGGAATGCTTGGAAGAAGGTAATAAATGTAACTTCTAGGAGAGAGACGAGTGGAAGGCTTCTCAATTGCCCTGAAAGAATGGCCTGGCTGGAGTCGCTCAGGGAGGAGGTGAGCGCACAGGCTGGTGTGGGATATAAAACAAGGACACCAGGGAGACTGATTTGCTCTCATCTTGTCACTCCCCTGTGAACTTTGGGTCATAGATGGTTAAGTGTGGGAAGGGAAAGGCAGGAAGTATTCTAATGAGAATTCAATTAATTCAAGGAATCACAGAAACCAGGTGTAAACTCTGCCGGATATTAAAAGATCCCTGAGAGGAGACTTAGGGTTTTGTAGCACGTCAGATCAATTTTCGAGGAGCTGGCAAATTGGCAGCTGCCCAGTTATAGCCCAGGCCTTCCCTAACAGGTCCAAGTAATTCGTGTCCTTCGGCTCTGAGCAAGTGTGACTTGAGAGCCCTAACAAGGCCAATGGCTGTTAGGGACCCACTCTGCTCCACCTGGGTACCCATGGGGGTCTTCAGGATGCAACGGCCATCCCAGGACAACGGAGAAAGCCCTGCCACCCTCTGAAGCACTTCCAGCCGGTTGCAGGACTCGGCATGAGGGCACGGTTTCCTGTAGGTGTTGGACCGGCCATGATAAAATCACGCATGACAGTCTGACGCTGGGGCTAAAAGCAGCGGGAGCTTAATACCGCAGGGGCAAAGGATGAAAACACAGCTGAAGAACAATGTCCCGCTGAAGAGAAGTGTTGAGTGGGGCCCCCGCAGGGGCCACTCCGAGGGCCTTTAAGGACTTTATGTCCGCATGATTAGCCAAGATGAAGGGACCAGCTGCAAACTTTAATTTCCTGATGACACAAAGGAACCATGAACAATATATAGATAGGATTTGAATTTGTAATAAGCAGTGGCCTAATCCACAGCAAAGGATAGTCAGTGTAGACAAAAAAAAAAAAAAAAAAAAAAAACCCTCCTGAAATTTCTTAGGGTCCCCATTCAGACATACTCTTTACTGAGAGTTTTACTTCAAGCAATTTATCTTGGAGGAACTACCAGTGTTGGCTGTGGGAAAGAAGCAATGCACTTTTGCTCTAGGACCCTGAATTCCTGACAAATCCCTCTGTTCTCCTAGCAAGAAGACAGACCAGAGTTTGTATAATAATGTTGCATGCACCTGGCTGGAAGAATACTCTGGATAAAGGAATGACCACGTTAGTCCGCTGAGAATATTTTGCCAGACACTAACCTCTTTTATTGTACTCTTAATCTCGAGCTAGAGAGGAGAATTTTTAAAAATAATGCTTTCTTCATTCTTAGCAGATGAAAACATAACATTTGAGTTTCTTTCTTTTTTTTTTTTTTTTTCAAGTGCTGTTGGAATCAAATTCGCTGCTGGAAAAGAAAGGCTCAACCTTCATTTTTGTTCTTACCCTTTCAGCTCTAATCATCTTGAAGTGTTAAGGTGCATAATAAAAAAAAAATGTTTAGGTCAACAGGAAGTGGCTCGTGATGAGGACTGGCTTTAATAGCGCAGGGAAAGCCGAGGACAAAAGGGGCCAGATGTTTTGACAGGGCACTGAGGAGCAAAGAATCTGGGAAAGGGAAAGAAGTCTTTCAACAATTCTCAGAACAGGGGGCTTTTTGTCTCCAGCTCTTGGAGAGGTCCCGTGGCAAGAGCTTCCCCCTAAGAGGCAAAAGATGAGAACTTCAAACATGCATCAGCATTGTGAACACAGCATGTTAATCTTATTAATTATGAAAACCCCCACTGAGTGAGCATTTACGTGTGCTAGCAAATTTACCTGCATTATCTCATTTCGTCTTTGCATAACAAGCCTCCGCAATTGGCTTTATCATTCCCATTTTACTGGTGAGTCAGTTTAGGCTAAGGAAACGTATACTTTACTTGTCCATAGACATACTCGCTGCTAAATGTTGTAGCTAAAATTAGAGCCCAGGACTTTTTGACTCCAAGACATACTGCAGCTTCCTTGTGATGACAAAAATTACAAGAAAGACACTTGGAACTCCATGACGCTTGTTGCATTATTACTGGGATCTGACTCTCTCAGACATCACTTCCATCGCTAAAAGCAAAAACTTGTAGCCCTCTTGGAGGTATTTTCTTGGTGCCTCCTACTTACCACTAGCTCCCCCTCTCCTCCAAATAATAATAATAATAAGCCGGAAGATTTATACAATCTGAAGAGAAACCAGAGTGTTAATAGTAATAATAGTAAGTTACAAAAATATTTCCATGTCACCATTTTCTACACGGATGGCTCTACAATGTTGACAGAATCCCTTAGTGTGGCTGCAGCAAAGGGAAGCGACAGGCATACTTCCAGTCCCAGGAGGAACTCAGGGCTGGTTTTTCTCTATTTCTTCTTCAAACAGAAAAAGAATGGGGACGTTTGTGTTTGTTGGATGGTAAGAAAGTCCTTCTGTGTGATACGTGTGTTCTTGCGACTGAGTCTCTGGAAGTCATGGTCAAGTTCTAGTGCTCAGAAATTTGATCCTTGCATTCCTCTCCTTGGCATTGAAAGGTACCTCAAGGCCGGAGCTGGCTGAACAGAGGCTTGTCAGCTGCCAGGGCCTGCCTCTGATGGCCTTCTGGGCACAGCTGTCGGGGAGATTGGACTGTGTCCCAAGGGGAATGTGTCATCACCCAAATGCCTGGGCAGCGACGGGGGATGGGAGAGGTTTAGAGCTAAAAGGAGTGCTCTCCTTTCACTAAATATTCTTACATCTCTGTCCAGGAGCTCTGCCCATGCTGGCCTTCTGTGTACCTCTTTGTCCTCAAAACTCGATGCCCGAGCAGGCTGCTGGGTTATCCTATGGGGACAATTTTGTTCTGTGTAGGTGACCAGCCTCAGAATGTTTCTGATCCATAATATTCCTCAGAACTATGCTGGGAAACATCCCTGAGAGTCCAAGTTTGCCACAGCCTGGGCTGCTGGAGCCCCGCGCCTTCCCTCCATCCTTCCTGTCTAGGACAATTGAACTAATTAATGTGACCAGGGAACATTTGAGCTGCTAATAGGAGCCAAGAAAGTGTTGGGGTGTCCAAGACAAACGGCACTTGGCTCATGTTGCTCAACAGCTTAAGTTTCAGTTTTGAAAATTAGTTCAGTTTTACTTAAATCATCTTCTGTGCCAGGGAACCAATTTTGAGAACTGACGCATGCCAAAGCCTCCCCATCTCCCGTGAATAGTCTCCTTTTGATTGGACCCTTAAGAACTGGGGGAGAAGGTGGTCTGTCCACAGCCTGTCCAAGGCATCCTGGAAGAAGGAGAGAGAGGGGGAACTCTGTGTGATTACTTTGGTTTTGCCCAGGTAAGAAAGAACAAAGTAATCAAGTTAAAACTGTATTTCAATTTCCTCCTCTGAAGAATGTGTTATTAAGTGAATTAACGTGCTGCTTCTTTTTATCTGAAGATCTGTGGTAACTCATATCTTCTGAGATGGGTCTGACACGCTTAGTTTCAACAGAAGTAGATGGCTTGGCTTTGTTGCAAAATAGCAAAGGAATTTTATAAGACATGAGGAGAATAACTTATACCTATTTGTGTGTTTTTCTAGTCATTGCAGTCACGCTGTTCATCATGTGCAAAGACTGTGAAGCCAGACACACCGAGGCTTGACTCCCACGCTGCCCTTGGCTGGCTGCTTCACTCAAGAATGTTCCTTAATCCCTCTGAGATGCAGTTTCTGCACTTGCCAAATGAAGATAATAATAGTACCTACCTCTGGCTGGCGCAGTGGCTCACGCCTGTAATCCCAGCACTTTGGGAGGCCAAGGCGGGCGGATCACGAGGTCAGGAGATCGAGACCATCCTGGCTAAGACAGTGAAACCCAGTCTCTACTAAAAACACAAAAAATTAGCCGGGCATGGTGGCGAGCGCCTGTAGTCCCAGCTACTCGGGAGGCTGAGGCAGGAGAATGGCGTGAACCCGGGAGGCAGAGCTTGCAGTGAGCCGAGATCGTGCCACCGCACTCCAGCCTGGGTGACTGAGCAAGACTCCGTCTCAAAACAAAAAATAATAGTAATAATAATAATAATAGTACCTACCTCTCTGAATTGTTACAAGGAGCCAAGGAAATATAAATGTATTAAGTATGTGGCCCGGGGGTTATTTTACAGTAAGTGTTCAGTAAACAAGTCCTAGTTCAGATAATATCTACTTCAGATAAATGTAAAATTAAATGAAATCTAACATATGTGGAGAGACTTTCACACAGTAGGTACCATAAATATTGGTGCCCTTGCTGTCCCTGCGTATCATAATGGCTAGGTTTGTTGAAATATTAGATGTAAAACTACACTTACATTTACTTTCTCTACCTCAGGTCTTTTATTCTCTTGTGAATTTTAGTATTCCGTCTACCTACCACTTTCAAACCAATGGGTCTCTGGAAGGGACTGAATTCTGATTCACACACCACAAAGAAGCAAATTCAACCACCAACAAATTCTGCACCAAGCCACGACACTGAAGACCACAGGTGGGGATCATGCTGGGCCACCAAGCCATCTGGTCAACCTCATACATGTCTGTCTGGTTCAGGCCTGTAAACCAGGACTCCTCAGCCTGCCCCTCAGGCCTCAGAAATCTCTTCCAGCAAAAAGTATATCTACAGGCCTGGCTATGTGATTTATAATAGTCTTTATGTATTCCAAGTCATGGGGATAGGAAGAAGGCACTAAATGCCAAGGTTTTAAAGACAGTGCCTCACAGAAATGACCATAAATAGCAGCTCAGGAGGCCACTTACATGAAGTTAGACCCGTTTAGGACTAGGGGCTATTACAGTGTGAGCTTATCATAACTTGATTCAAGTGCAATAAGCGAGGAGTGGAGAAGATGACCAGTCAGTGTGAGAAAGCCAAGTGTGGATCAGATAACCACATTAAAAAGATTAAAATGTCCAGCCTGCTATAAATGCCTGCTAAAATCCTAAAAAGGAGTCTGGAGAGACCCATAAAATCATAACTAAGAAAGTAAGGGAGCCCTGAAGCTTTAACCAGATGTTCCTGTGATATGAATGACTATGTTAGTAAATTTTCATCCTAGCAATACAGCTTTGTATTGATCTTTTGCTTTTATTAGTCAGTGCTGCTATGAGATTAAATATTGTCTGGAAGGAAATACAGGCTTCCCTCTCTAGAAGGCTCTTCTCGGGAACCCAGCATTTGTTATCGCAAAGCGCACGAGGGAGTTTATAATGAATTGCACAACAGAGCAGAGGCTCGAGTCTATAAAAAGAGTTATATAAGGGGTAGCCTTATAGAGAATAACCTCATTTGGGAAGCAAGCATTGTGTGCCGTACCGAGTAGGAAAACAACGGAGAGCTGTCTAAAACAGAAATAGACATGAGTATTTATGACCAGGAGCACCAATCACAATACACAGTGCTAAACACTTAATCTACGGTTAGATTTTACTCCAGATCCAAGCTGAAGTCAGCAGAATTAAATCTTCAAATGTATTTCAGCAGCCTTAAATCCTTCTGATACTGTTAGCGGTGGCAGGGTTCCAAAATGCATTCTGTTAATAAGACAGTAAAGTATAAAATCGAGTTATCTCTTTAAAGGAGAAAAACACAGAGTAAAGGAAACGAGTCTTGTAAAATTACATTCCAGTATTCAGACCTTTTCTACCTGAGTTCCTTTCAATTTATTCTTTTACTACCAGACCATTCTCCTGGAAAAATAGCAGGAAGAAAAAAAAAGATGAAGAAATTACCCCCCACATTTTTTTTTAAACTATGAAAGAAATGGTACTCCTGCAAAAAGCCTTAGGATTTTTTGCTTCTTATTTTTACAGGTCAGAGGAGGTTAAGATTTTGCCAATCAGCTTGTAACATGCAGTATCAAGTCTCCTTGGGCTAGCAAAAAGAATTCAGCAGCTGTTACCTTTTCTTTCTCACTTAACATAACTTTTGGTTTACCTGCAGCTAAAAGAAATTTATGCAGCACATACAGGGCTGTTGTTCAAGTCCCCAAAGCAACTTCATTAGCCCTCCCAGGAGCAGCATCAAATGCTTGTTAAGGGGAAAGAGAGGCAGACAGACAGATAGAAAAAAAGACTGAAAGGAAGAAAGAAAAGAAAAGAAGAGAACGAAAGAAAAGGAAGGAAGGAAAAAAGGAAGGAAGGAAAGAAAGAAAGAAAGAATAAGGAAAGAAAGAAAGAAAGAAAGAAAGAAAGAAAGAAAGAAAGAAAGAAAGAAAGAAAGAGAGAAAAGAGACACATCCACTACCAATGCTCTTTGTTTTGTTTTTTTTTTTAATTTTTTAAAATTACACTTTAAGTTCTGGGATACATGTGCAGAATATGCAGGTTTGTTACATAGGTATACATGTGCCATGGTGGTTTACTGCACCCATCAACCCGTCATCTACATTAGGTATTTCTCCTAATGCTATCCCTCCCCTCCCACGACAGGCCCTGGTGTGTGATGTTCCCCTCCCTGTGTCCATGTGTTCTCATTGTTCTGCTCCCACTTATGAGTGAGAACATGTGGTGTTTGGTTTTGTGTTCCTGTGTTAGTTTGCTGAGAATGATGGTTTCCAGCTTCATCCATGTCCCTGCAAAGGACATGAACTCCTCCTTTTTTATGGCTGCATAGTATTCCATGGTGTATATGTGTCATGTTTTCTTTATCCAGCCTATCACTGATGAGCATTTGGGTTGGCTCCAAGTCTTTGCTATTGTGAATAGTGCCCTCTGAACACATAACACTGAGATGAAGTGCCAGACTTGCTCAAATGAACAAAGTCAAAATGAAGCCTAAAACTCCATCTAGACACCAGCTTTCACATCCCAGTTTCTGCACATATGGGATGAGAGACCACCCACTGCTCTGAGATCCCTGCAGGGTACCACTGAGCAAGTTAAGTAATGAATTTTAATCTTAACTCTGAATTTCTTTGTCTTTAGGCAATTTTTTTTTTTTTTTGGCCTGTCTAGGAGTTAGAAAAAGATAGAAACTCCCTTATCTTGTAGAACTAACGTGATATAAGAAATTGAGCTGTAGCAATCCACTGGGAAGAAACAAAACATATATGAAAGTAAAGATTTATACTGTATACTCAAATACTTCTGGAAAACATATACATCTGGAATATAGTAGAAAACATCTGGAATATCTATATGTAATACCTGTATATAATACCTCTCTGTATTTGATAGCCTGTACTTTTATAACTTTGAACAAATGTATGTATATATACATAATTTTACCACATTGAATTATGACATTGAGAGAAACAAGAACATAAACTTAATTTCTAATTAAACCTATAATTAGAAGAGATTTTGGAGTTCTTAAGAATTATTTTTATTGAGTTCAACAAGTTATGTAAATGATTTTAGAGACTTTTCTTGAATAACTGCCTAAAAGGAAACCTGAAAAAATTTCATTCCCTTTTTCCGGCTTTGCCAGAGCCTGTACAGATGCCTACAGTTCTTTTATGACATCAGAGTTAACATTTATAAGACCATAATTTACTCCCATTATCCTTTAGTCAACTTAATGAGATGAGGAGGATACCATGACTTTTGAAAAGCTGATTTGAGAGGCATTTCTGATGTAGATATAATTTAAGAGATGTCCTGTTTTACAGCAACCCAACCACAGGTCATAAGTAACTTCTGTAAAGGGTGAATGTTTGTGATTGTTGCTGCTTCAGTGTCGGAGGGTATTATTTTGTGACCATATCTGGGTGCCCAGTCTAGTGATCGCTTAGGGTTTCCAGGGCCTGGCTATTACCATATGCTATGGACAACTCCAGTTGTGTTCTTCACACTTTGCTTTTAAGGTTCAACTCTGAAAATCCTTTCCAAATTCTGCTAGTTGAAATCAATCAGGGTTTGCATCTACCCCAATTAAAGTTATTTCTGTGACTTCATACCAAATTATGAGCAGCTAGATTAGGTTCTTTTCACTTTTTAGATCCCCTTCAGCATTTAGAAGAGTGCCTTGCATAGTAAATGTCCCTTGAATGGAATTGTATTTTCTAAAAACTGGGAATTAAATCCACCCGTGGGGAAGGGTGTGAAGATGAATGAGCAACGGACAGAAGCACCCTCTAATGATGGCAGAGATGAAGCAAACACACACCTGGGCCCAGACCCTTGATAGGGCATTTATGTAAAACCAAATTAACTTCAAGAGAATTTAATGAGTAAAGTGAAAGTTTTTCACCCTCCAGGTGGTCCCTGGAGAGGATGTTAGCATGACGAGAAGAAACAGGGAGAGGAAAAATGCTGCCGCTGACCCCTGTATGATAAAGATAGGTTCTCCCATCTCCACTCCTCCATTCTGCATACTTCAAAATGACAACAAGGGAAACAATTTATAGTTGACTCCAGGTGCCCCTGGCTGTGAAACTCCTTCTCTCACGGCAGAGAGATGAAAAAGAGGCCCCCTTTCCCATGAATGACTCTGAGCCACATAAATATTGTTTCATTTCCACTTGTAGCAGTTTATGTCGCTTGTCTGTGTTCACTCTCCCTAGATCCTGGCAGTTCAGTCACTCCTGTCTTTCTAGACACCAGATCAGAGCACCTGAAACTAGGAAAGGAAAAAAGGCCTGGAAAGAGGCCCAGCAGTGGCACCTTGATGCTATCTTGAGATGTCTCCATTATAGCTTGCAACATCCTTCAGTGGTAAAATGTGGGTTTACCTTGAGATAATCTAGATCCTTCCACAGCATCACTTTATTGCCTAATGTCACTGTTTCCTTCTCATCGTTTGCCCAAAAAGAGGGGTCTCAGGAGATGCTCTCTGGGGAACTTGTTAAAATCCTGAATTCTGGGCTGACTTCTGAGACTTCTGATTCAATAATTCTGGATGGTACCTAGGAATCTGCATTTTAATATACAGTGCATCCCAGGTGATTCTTATTTCAGGTGGTTGATAAACACCGTCTTATGGCTAAGAGGAAGAAGATTAGCTGGGTTATTTTCTACTCATGGGGCTTTTATTGTTTGTTTGCTTTTTGGAGTAGGTGAGGAAAATTAGAGAAATAGCTCCCCTGCTTATTACGTTTGAAGAAAGTAAAGTTAAGGACATAATGATACAATTAAGTTTAATGTAACATATAAACAGATTTGTTCATCAAAAGCACTGAGCTAGTTACTGGACATTCAAACTGTGAATGAAACTTGATCTCTGTGCTCAAATAGCAAACAGTTAAGGACCAAAATGAATTACCATCCAGGCTCAACAATGGATTATCCAGTTGGTTCAGTTCTCTAACTGGGTAGAGGTTATGGTTTGTCCCTAATGTCAACCTTCCCATGAATATCCCATGTTTCCTATCTAAAAGCCTAAGGACCTATTGTTCATGCAGGTACTCCTGGTAACAGGTCACAAAGTCACATCAAAGATTATCTGGGCCTGTCTCCCCTCATCACAGATAAGGGAACTGAAGTCACAAGAGGTTAAGGGACTTGTGGGAGGTAGTTAGTTTGTATGACAGTTCACAGCCAAATCAGGCCTTCTGAGGCATTGCTTTTCCCACCTTAGCGTATTGCTTGGAGCAAGATGTCCATTGGTTCGTCCATTAATTCTTTCATTCTACAGATACTTAGTAAGCACCTACCATTTTCTAGGCCCTGGGCTATGTATTGAGGATGAAAAGTTGAGTAAGACCCTCTTTCTGTCCTTACAACCTTATATAATTTAGGGAGATAGAGATCAGAAAACAGGTTACATACAGCCAAGCTTCTTTGATTTTTTTTTCCATAATACAGATCTTATGCTTTGCTGTCTCCCGGAATGATTATCAGACTTAAGTTATATCCTTTCTGACCTCTTGATTCACCATCTGACCAATCTGGATCATTTTAGTCAGGCCTTCCACAGAGCACATCTATCTATCAGGTGCATGTCCTTACTTATCCCACCACTTCCCACCACTTCCCACCACTGTTTCTTTCTAGAGAGAAGGCAGCGAGTTGCACAGAGTATTTCAGAGATGAATAGATAGGGTAGAGTCCAGCTTTTGGTTTTCATTTTTTCAAGTTATTTTAGGATGATGTCCTCTGGGCCTGCAGCAGATCTTTGGAACCATGACTCTCAGACCCTCTTGTAGTTCTCAATCCACCAATCAGATGACTCTCCCAGATAGAATTTAGCTTTCTTTTTCCCAAAATGGCCCACCTTTCATTGTCATGCATAAAAGCACATATTCTCTGTCCCTCCCCACAGCCTTTCAAGATGGTTCTAGAGTTTATTTCTCTTTATTTGGCATTTTACAAACAAAAGATATTACAGGCTGGGCACAGTGGCTCATGCCTGTAATCCCAGCACGAGCACCGAGACAGGAATTCATGACCAGCCTGGCCAACATGGCACAACCCTGTCTCTACTAAAAATACAAAAAGTAGCTGGGCGTGGTGGCAGGCACCTGTAATCCCAGCTACTAGGAAGGCTGAGGCAGGCGAATCGCTTGAACCCAGGAGGCAGGGGTTGCAGTGAGTTGAGATGGTGCCATTGCACTCCAGCCTGGACGACAGAGTGAAACTCTGTCTCAAAATAAGTAAATAAATAAATAAATAAAAGATGTTACAGTGGTAAGTTTGAAAATTTCACCGAGGACTTTTCTTCTTCCCCAACAAATAAACCCCTTCCTTTCAATTAGACATCTTCAATTACAAGAAAGAATGAAGGGACAGTTTGACTGACCCTCCTGAAACTCATGCTTCCAGGACCAGCCACTCCCCTTAGCCCTTGACTTTATTAATGAGCTCATCCTCTGTCTTAATCCTTAGCCAAGGCAAATGTGAGGTAGCACATTGTGTTTTACAGCAATATACCTAAAGCTTTATCTCACAAGAGCCACAATACCCTAAATGAGCTCACATTTGTCTCAAGTGACATGTCAGTGGCTTGGAAAAACTAGTATTCACAACGCACATCTACTTGCCACCTTCAAGCGTATTCCAGTAATATTGTCCATATGCACATGTCACTTACTGACTTCAAAAATGTACATAATTGGGTTACCCAATTAGAGGATAAACTTTTTTTTAAAGACAGGGACTGCATCTCTTGTTTTCTCTCAAAGAAACTAATGTATATTCTTTGGACACAGAGGATCTATAATAAATACAATTTAGCTAATGATCCGTTTTATCCTTAAATCCTGGCTGGACACAGTGGCTCATGCCTGTAATCCCAGCACTTTGGGAGGCCAAGGTGGGCAGATCATGAGGTCAGGAGATCAAGACCATCTTGGCTAGACCATTCTGGCTAACACAGTGAAACCTGTCTCTATTAAAAATACAAAATATTAGCTGGGCGTAGTGGCATGTGCCTGTAGTCCCAGCTACTTGGGAGGCTGAGGCAGGAGAATCACTTGAACTCAGGAGGCAGAAGTTGCAACGAGCTGAGATCCCAGCACTGCACTCCAGCCTGGGCAACAGAGCAAGACTCTGTCTCAAAAACAAAACAAACAAACAAACAATCCCTATAGCATCAGTTATTCAGTTACCTGTTGAGTGACTCTCCTGTGCCTAACCTTGAGCCATATGTTATGAGGGAGGAATCAGATATATTTGACATAGGTCCTGTACTCAAGGATTTTGCAACCTTACTTAAGAAGAATGAAATAATTGGAATAGTAGATCTGGAAGTACTTTAAGGTCTATCTAATTCTGTTTTCTTGCAGTAGGTGTATTGGCTATGCCTCAGTATTTCTGGTTGCCCTCTCTTTCAGAGTACCTGAAAAAAATGCATTTTTCAACCCCTTGGACTTTAGGTAGATTATATGACTTGCTTTGGCCAGAAAATGTGAATGGGAGGGATGTGTGTGATATATGGATGGAAGCCTTTAAGAGTTAGAGCAAGATCTTTACTTCCCTTCTTTTCCTAATGCAGCAATTATGAAGGCAGTTTCATGGTGAAAAAGCAGAAAGCCTGAATCAAAAACTATGGAGAATGGAGGGCTGTCCTAGGCATCTCTAGGAGCTTTTGCATGAGCGAGAAGAACAATTTTATTGTGCCAGGCTACTGAGATTTTAGGATTGTTTGTTACCACAGCATAACTTAACCTATCCTGACTAAATCCATCATTTTATAGATGGGGCAATTTAAGTGTGAATTTGTGTGATATGGAACTTCAATGTATTAAGAGCTCAATGTATCTTTGAACTGGACTGGCTGAAGGCATCTTCACAAAAGATGTCTAATTTGAGTTTCACTTTGTAGGTTGTGTAGGATTAATCTTGGAGAAGTGGTTGTGGCATTGGTGGGGGTGTTAATGGTGGCAGTCATGAGAAAGTCCAGATGATAAGAGGACAGGAAAAAACTGGATACCTCATTTTAACAACACTACCCATAGCTGAATATGTGTAACTATTGGTGCTAAGCATTTTATTTGCTTTATTTCGTTTCATTCTCACAGTCATGCCTATAGAAATAATAATCATTACTATCTCAGTCCTCCCTATGAGATAGTAATAATTACTATTCACATTTCTTCAAAAAGTAAACTGAAGCTTAGAAAGCTTTACTCAAAATATCTGGAACTACATCATTGGTCGAGTTCTTCCCATCTTTTTCCGTGACTGAGGGTAAGAAGTGTTCTTTTGTGTACTCATCAAGACTCTTGTTGTCATTCATGCAACGAATCCCATCCCTCCCTCTTCTTTGGGATGTTTCCATGGCTGTCTCTCTCTCTTTTTTTTTTTTCATTATTTTTAACTGCTCTATTTCTGCTAGTTCCATTCCTTCACCTTGTAAACTCGGCAAATGTCTTCCATTTTAAAATAAAAACTATTTGAAAACATGTAAAACCAAAATAACTATATCCTCATTTGCCTTCAAGTCATCATGCTCTCTCATCATTTCTTCAGAACAACCTTATTTAAAAAGCCATCTACACACTCTGTCTTCACCTTCCTAACCCATCACAGAAACTTCCCAGATGAGTTACTACTGACTTTCTGGCTGCCAGTCTCAATGGATGAAATGAACGCTGATGCTACTGATCAGGACTAACTCTGGCTTCTAAGGACCCACTGTCTTCTAAATTCTTCCTATTGCTTTGCTACTGTCTCTCAAACCACTTTGAAGATTCCTCTTTTTCCACTGGTCCCTTAAATTGTGCTTCCATATTCGTGTTCTCAGCCCTTATTCTTCTCATGCTTCACGAACTGTGAGAACGACCTCATCCACTCCTATGGTTTAATTACATGTCACTATGTTAAATCCCACCAAATCCATAGCTCAGGTCCAGGTCTCTCTCACAGACTTCATAAATGTGTATTTTGCTTCTTCATTCATATGTCATCTTGAAATAAATGGTAAAAATCCAAACTCATCCCTTGGAACCCTAAACCTCCTCCTTCCCCTGAACTCTTTATCTTCATAAATAATGTCATCAACTACCTACTCCCTCAAACTGTAAGCCTGCAAGCCCAGTTTGCTCAACTTTCATTATAATTAGACTCCACAGCTTGAATCAACTCTTTAAATAGCTCTCAATTTGTACCCCTCCTTTTTTTTTTATCATCTCTGCTATGGGTTTAATTTAAGGCCTTGCCATCCCTCATCTCATTAATAATGAGGGATTATCTTCTTAATCCCATTAAGACTTCCTCCAAACCATTTTTCACACTTCAGCCAGAATAATATTTCTAGAATATCAATATGTTCATGTCATTCCTCTACCTTGTTCAAAGGTGCTTTCTCACATTCTGGATACACCTAGAACATCTTAGCAGGTACACATGGTCTTTTATGGCCTGATTCATGCCTAGGTCTCCAGCTTTCTCTGGGGCTACTCTTTTCTCCATGATTATTCCTGAGCCAAGTCAAAGATGTGCTGGCCCTAGAAAATCTATGATTTCTCTTGCCTTTGTGAGTAGCCTCCTGTGCCCGCAATAGCCAGTGGTTTCCCTTAGTCTTTTTCACCTGCTTAAGACAAGCTTAAGGACCCTTCTGTTGTGAAGGCTAGGTGCTCCCACCTCAGTACCCCTAGGGTACCTTGAACATGCCTCTATGCTGCTTCTGTCGTATTGCATTGTGATCATGTACATGTTCCACTCCAAGCTGAAAGTGCAAGATCCCTGAGGGGAGAGTCTATGTTATGGTCCTCTTCATATTCCTGTGCCTAGAACAGTGATGAAAAACAATAGAGTCTCTGTAAATATTGTTAACTATGTGAATTAGTGATAGCTTTCAGGAAATATAGGTTATATGAAAAATCACTTGAGGTTTTGGTTTGCATTTCCTTCTACAAATTAAGGGGATTTCTTTTTTTAAACATGATCATTTCATAGCTTGCTTTTAGTTCTCCTGGCAAATTTATTTTAAAGACTGCCAGCCTACCTCCATTTCACAACCAATATAGGATTAGGTCTTCAAAATAATGCGCAACAATAAAACTGCACGCTGTCATCAAGATTTACAGAATTCCCACTCCAGGTTCTGAGCCGTGGAGTTAGGAGAGAAACATTTGGCAAACACATAGACTTTTTCTTGTTGCCTTATATTTTCACTTTGCTTGTCTCGTTTATGGTTTAGAAGTTGCTTCTGAACCACAGGTGGGTATAAAGACAGCTTGATCTTTGAGAGTTACTGATGTGTCTAAAAAGTCGGCTCTTTCATTCAACCTGTTTTCTGGATGAGTGGAGGACACCAAATCATTCAGTACCTTGATGAAAGGAAGTAGGCTAGATGCGCTTCTGTTTTATAGGGATACATCAGACTGGAGTCCATATTTTGATTTTTTTGTGTGTGTGTGATAGTACTGTAAATTCTCCTTTTTCATTTTCTCAATCTCATTAACTTCATTCTTGGTTGCTTCATTATTTTCAGAACTGTCTTCTTGTAGCTGTATTTTTTTCTAAGTCACTAATCTGTCAGCTGTTACAGTATTTTTAATTATATTTTTCCAATATTTCTTTCCTTGTCATCATTTATTTTTAATTTACATGCATATATTATTTTTATGATGAAGCATGGGGTGGCTGTATGTTATACGCTATATGCTATCTAGTTATCAAACTATATAGAGATTTTGCCTCTTGAATTTCACAATGCAATAGCAATTCTTCTACGCTGCCCAGATTTATGTAGAGAAGAGACCATTAGGAAGAACTTGGACCCATGTTGGTAGGCTCCGAAGTTGGATCTCAATCAATCATTGCCACAGAAAATCTAGTTCTGATTTTGAGCCATTGTGTTTTACATTGCTATCCTGGGCGGCAGAATACTTCCACAAAGCATTTAGAAGCTGGGTCTTCAGTAACTAACTGTCTTCAAGGTCATAACTACAACAAACCAATTTTCTGGCATCAAGTGCCATGGGACATGATGAATACCCTGGGTTGAGGGGAGGCGGGATGGAGAATGGGACAGGGGTTTAGAAGTCGAGCCATGGCCAGGGCGAGTGTTCCACACAGTAACTCAGTTGGCTGCACTAGGACTCAGGCTGAGCTCCACGATCAGGTGCTTGTGTTATTTGTGATTCTTAGTATGCTCAGTACTCAGACTCTAGCTCGAAGAATGGATGTTTTTAAAGAAAGATAAAAGCAACCAGGTGCAGTGCCTCATGACTATAACCCCAGCTACTTGGGAGGCCAAGGCGAGAAGATTGCTTGAGCCCAGGAGCTCAAGACCAGCCTGAGCAACAAAGCAAGATCTGGTCTCTACTAAAAACAAAAAAATAAATAAAATAAAAATTTGTCAGGCGTGGTGGTGTGCACCTGTGATCTCAGCTACCCAGGAGGTTGAGGTGGGAAGATTGTTTGAACCTAGAAGGTTGAGGCTGCAGACAGCCATGATCATGCTACTGCACTGCAGCCTGGAGAGCAAGAGCATGACCCTCTCTCAAAACAAAAAAAACAAAAGCAGGTAGCAATTGTTGAGTGTTTACTATGTGCCAAGAACCATGCTGAATATTTTAAATATATTATATCATTTAACCTCACAACCAACCTATGAAATAGGTACTTCATTATTTCCATTTCGAAAATGAGAAAACCAAGGAATAAGGATAAAACAACTTGACCAAACTCATAGAGCAATGATTAGGTTATGAAGTTAGGAGTTGAACTTAGGTTTCCTTATTCCAAAGCAGCTGATCTTAGATATTACACTGATAAAAACATTAGGAAAAAATGTGACTAAGGGGAATATTGGAAGAACAATTCCTCTCTTCTCTTCACGTCCTTAAAATAAAAGTGCCCCAGTCTTTGGTCCTCTTTCCTTTCTTCCTTACACTCAGATCTCTGTGATCTCAACCAGCCCTGTGGCTGGATAACACCTATATCCTGACAAACTCCCCAATTTATAGCCTCAGTCCAGGCCTCTTTAATGAATTACAAATGCAGATACTTAATTACCTCCTTGGCATTTCCAATTGGATAACAAGAAGATAGCTCAAATTGAACATCCCCAAACTGAGTGGCTTCCTACCCACAGTCCTGGTCCTCCCACAGCCTTCTATCTCTCAGCCGATGGTAGCTCCATCCTCCCAGTTGTTCGGCCAAAAACCTGCTGGTCTTTCTTGACTCCCTCTCCCACACTGCAATCTAATCTATTGGCAAGTCCTATTAGCTCCATCTTCAAAATGTATTCAGAATCTGATCCCTTATCATACCTCCCTCTAAAACCAGCCTTGTCCTGGCCAGGTGCGGTGGCTCACGCCTGTAATCCCAGCACTTTGGGAGGCTGAGGTGAGCAGATCACCTGAGGTCTAGAGTTCCAGACCAGCTTGCCCAACATGGTGAAACCCCATCCCTACTAAAAATACAAAAATTAGCTGGCTGTGGTGGTGGGTGCCTGTAATTCCAGCTACTCAGAAGGCTGAGACAGGAGAATCGCTTGAACCTGGGAGACGGAGGTTGCAGTGAGCCGAGATCGCGCCAGTGCACTCCAGTATGGGCAACAAAGAGCGAAACTCCCTCTCAAAAAAAAAAAAAAAAAAAAGAAAGAAAGAAAGAAAGAAAGAAAAAAAATAAAACCAGCCTAGTCCTAACCATCATTCTGCTTCACCAGAATCACTGCAATACTTTTGTAATTGGTTTCTCAGCTTCCAAACCTCATCCATTTATGGTTTACTTTGTACTGAACAGTCAGAGTAATCTTTTTAAAATGTAAGTCAGATCATGGCAATCCTCTGTTTGAACCATTTAATGGCTCCAATTTCACCTAGAGAATTAGCATGTTTCATGATGGCCTGTAAGACACCATGTGATCTGCCTATACCCAAAAGTGTCTTGGGAGGGGATGATATTTCTCTTTCCTCCTCCTTCTTCTCTTCTTCCTCTTCCTCTTGTTGTTGTTCTCCTCCTCCTTCTTTTCCTTCTTCTGTCTTCTTCCTCCTTTTTCACTTCATCTTCACCCTCATCTTCATCCTACTTTATTGTTAATTTACTCTATTACACAATTTCTGGAACAAAATGGAGTTCAGTACTTAATATTGTCTACTGAATGAAGCCTAGATGTTCTTTTTTGCCAAACAATTTTCAACTAAGTCTTTTAACATTTATTTATTTATTTTTGGGATAGGATCTGGCTCTGTCACCCAGGCTGGAGTGTAGTAGTGTGATCTCGGCTCAAGGCAACCTCCACCTCCTGGGCTCAAGCCATGCTCCCCCCTCAGCCTTCCAAGTAGCTGGGATTACAGGTGCATGCCACTACACCTGGCTAATGTTTGTATTTTCTGTAGAGTTGGGGTTTTGCCATGTTGCCCAGGCTGGTCTTGAACTCCTGGACTCAAGTGATCCACCCACCTTAATGTCCCAAAGTGTTGTGATTACAGGTGTGAGCCATGGCTCCTGGCTTCTACTCCGCCTTGAAAGCGAGAGATGTGAAACTTATCCTTGACTACGTGCTCTCCATCATTCACCATACTAACTTAGTCCCAAGACCAAGACATGGCTCTCAAGTCATTTCTTCCTGTCTGTCTCCACTGCTGCCACCTGAGTGCAACCCTTTCCATCTCCCACCTCCATCACTGCAACAATCCCCTAGGGGGTTCCCCTGTCATTGGCCTTTTACTTTATTTATTCTCCACCCTACAGCCCAAGTTATAGTTCCAAAAGGTAATAAGATATTATTTCTTGGCTTAAAGATCTCTATTGTCTGCCCTTTTTAAAATAACTTTTAAAAAACCTTTCTTTGGAATGAGGATTCCTCGGAAGTATGACAATATATATGAACTTCTCAGAAAAGTACACATAAGTACCAACACTTATATTAAATTTGGATGGATTCACAGATGCCCTGAAACTGTCCAGGAAAGCATTCATTGTCCCCGAACACTGAATACTTGGGCCATAGGAGAGTTCACCAATGTTCCTCAATATCTGGCCCGTGCATGCCCATCAGTAGCCTCATATCCCACAGTTACCTTTACCCTTCCAGATCTAGCTCAAGGGGAATACTTCCCAACCTCCTCTGAAGATAATGTTTCCTCTTTTGTGCCTCCAAAACACACATAGCAATTATCACATGTACAGCTACAAGGATTTCTAAATGTTTTCTCTCCTTAAAGTTCTCAATTCTTTAGGGAGAGAAATCATATCTAATTTTCAGTTTATGTACTAGTCCTACCAAAGACTCTAGGGCACAGTTGGTAGTCAGTAAATATTTACAGAGTGCCTATGTCAAAGGTGAATGAAAAGGAGGGATGGTATTTCTCCGTTAAAGATTTCCTCATCCTTCCTTCTTCCATCCTTTCTAACATCATCCATAAAACACAGATAGCTCAGGCCCATCAAATTGCAATGTGATGGTAATTACAAACAATCCAGGTCAGTTTCCCCTCAATTCTGAGCTTTGCCATTACAGTTGTTCTAGTTGGTCTTTCCCATTTCTTACCTCCAAGACAGGGATGAGATTTGCTTCTGGTACTTCTTTTGATCTCTGGAGACACAAAGTTCGGTCCAGTTTTTCCCTGTCTTTGTCCAAATATATTGCCAGGAGAGCAAGTTTTATGGCCAGTTAATCTGCTCATGGAGTCTTTAACTCTGGTCTTGCACAGTCTCTTCTCTTGGGTCCATAGCTTGGAGCACTGTTTCTCATAGACTGGTCTATGGACTGCTTGCCTCAGAATCACCTGGGATACTTGTAAAAGATATAGATTCAGGGACCCACTTCAAATTTCCAAAAGGTGCTTTGGGTGGCAGGAAGACATTCTGGAATCAGCAATTTAAAACTTTCCCAGAAGAATGTTCTTGACACTAAAAATTGGGAATCACTAACCTAGAACCTACTCCCATTCTCCATGTATCTCAAGCGTGCTGAATCTAGCTTTCTTCCTTTTCTTCTTGACTCTCTTTCATCAAGACCATACCATAAATTCACCATGACTCGTGAATCCCCCTTTTTTGTTTCATAAGCAGGAATAAAACTAAGAGGTGGAGGTTGGAGCCAGAAAAGTCTGAGCTCAAGTGTTCTTTCTGCCATTTGCTTCCTCTGTGAGCTTACCTAAACTCTCTAAGCCTTTTCTTTTAACTATAAAAAAGGCAAATAATACCTACCTCATAGATTGTTGTGAGAATCTAATGGTATAAATTATTTATTTAGCATAGTTCACCACCCAACCAAAGTACTCAGTTATTAGTAATAGCAGTAACAAACAACACTGAAATGCATCATTTTCCCATCAAGACATAAATACATATCTTATGGTATATGTATGTTTACATGTAGATATGTATATTTATATATATTTATATAACAGGTTTCTTATTAAGATCATTTGTCTTTATTCACCTACCCAATTTGTCCTGTTTTCCAGCTTCTCTCTGTTTGTCTAGCATTTTAACTATCAAACTTAGCTCTGCATTGAAGATAGTCGAAGATCAAACCTTATTCAGCACTTAGAAAATTGCTTTACTCTATCAGGAAATATTAAACGTGCTCAGATGAATCACTGTGAAGACTAATTTTGAAAACCGTGTTTGATCAGTGATACAGTTTTGGTTGATAGCTCTGTTATTCCCAGAGGAAACTTAACAAAATATTTTCAGACAGGAACACTTTGAAGGAAGAAATGAGTATCTAGGGGCGGGGACGGGGGGAAGGCAAACTTGGGGAAATAACCATGCTTATTAAGAACTGTTCAGAAGGTTTCTCATTCATTAAATAAGTTTATGAACTGTGAAGCATGTTGGTAGAGCCTCTTTATCAACTACAACCAAACTGAGATTCTGGAAAGATCTCTTCAGCTCAAGGAGATTCTCTAAGATTTTTCTATAGAAAAAGAAAATGAAGCAGTGTAAATTTGATTTAAGTCAGACTCCTCTCTCTTGAACTAAAATGTGTCATGATCACAGCCACCCTGATGTCATCTAGAATTTCTCCATCGTTAGAAATCTCTAAATGAGAGTGAAACTGTAACATGAGTTCCCATTTTTCAGTTTGACGGTTTCAGCAGGGATTCCATCAGAGCCTGAACTGTTGCTGTATCTACCTGATGACGTTCTGGGGACTGAATAGAAAGGCACAACGAACTCTGGTATTTGGAAAGCTTAAAGTGAGACTCTGTGAAATGCAACTTCCAATATGCATTTGCCCTCTTTACAGTCACCTCCGTCTTTAATTCTTAATATGCAGGACTGTAAAATTACTATAATGCAGGAACGTAAAAGGCTTTACTACAATGTGGGTGGGGAGGAGAATAGGATATTCAATGAGGAGTTTGAAGAGATGGGGCATTTGTTAGCTGTGAGGCAAGGTTTCCAAAGAGCCCTCCAAACAGTAAGAGGCAGTGGGAGATTGAATCTGGAGAGAAGTGCTGACCACTATGGGGATGAGAACACAGAACAGAATAGCTGACTGGATGGGCCACAGCAAGACACAAGATTGACAAAGAATTTTGAATCTTCTTAGAAGGCTTCACCAGAACCTCTTGCCAGCTTTTTCTTTACTGATGAGCCTCCACATACTGTCACTTCTTTCACATCTGTCATGTATCAACACTTCAGCTACTCTTTTCCTGTATCTTTAACATCTTCATCCATTATAATTTTATAGCAATCTATCTGGCTACATGCTAAGAAATTCTCCTTGTCCTTCCCTGTGCATGCCTTGGTCTCCCAAGTAACTGGGATTACAGGCGTGTGCCACCACACCCAGCTAATTTTTGTATTTTTTGGTAGAGATAGGGTTTCACCATGTTGGCCAGACTGGTCTCAAACTCCTGACCTCAAGTGATCCACTCGCCTTGGCCTCCCGAAATGCTGAGATTACAGGCATGAGCCACCATGCCTCACCTATATTGGCTATTCTTAAATTTTAATTCTTTCAGATGAACTATAGAATCATTTTGTCAAATGATAAGGAATGATTTGCCATTGATATTTTGACTATAATTTTGTTAAGTTTATAAATTAATTTAGGAAAATATGGACAACTGTATACTTTCAAGCTTCTTCTTGCAGATGTCATGTCTCTCTTTTTGGATTCCCGGAAAAGGAGTAAATTGTTCTATCTTCAGGTCTCATATTTCTTGTTAATTTAATTACTAGGTCATTCATCTTTTTTCTTTTGGTTAGTGTAGTGATGGGAATTTCTATTTTTCATTACATTCTCATATAGAGGCTTTATATATTTATCTTGATTCTGGGTACTTTATGAATCCTCTTAGTAGTTTTAATAATTTGGCAGTTTATTCTGTATGGTTTTCAAAAGGGGTGTTTTAGTGTAAAATTTGCAAAAAAAAAAAGATAATATCTATTTTCAATCAATGTACATTCTTAATTTTGCTTTACATCTTACTGCAATGCCAAGAAATGTCAGAAAAATATTAAAAGGAATGGACAATTTTATTGTGTTTAAAACTGTATGATTTTATTGGACATGATGTTAGATATTTAATAAACAGGCTCTAAATGTAGGTATTTATTTTTGCACCTAGAATATCTCTGGAACGGTAACCAGAAACCAGTAAGAGTGGCTGTATCTTGGAAGGGGTTTGATTGCTAAGGCAGAAATGTAGGAATATACTCAGTGAATAAGCCTTTCTACCTTTTGAATTTTGTACCGCTTACATATACAACTCACTCAAAACAGAAATAATTGAATGAACAAATCAAAACAACTTTTGTTATCCTTTTCAAAAAGTATGTATTTAGTCCTAGTTTCTAAGGCATTTTTTTAAATCAGCAACTGCTGGTGAATTAAACTTGTGTTTCTTTCTATAGTCATTGGTGCAAGGATTCTTCCATTTGATCACTTGATGTATCTAAAGTGTGTCTCATTTAAAACCATTTTCATTAGTAGTGGTATTTTCATCTTTATTTTATGATGAGTTAAAACTAGTATTTTATTTAGGATTTTTGTATCTATTGTCATAAATGAGATAATTTTGTGGGCGTGGTGTGGTTGTGAGTTTTTGGGGGGAGATGAGGTTTTAATGTTAGTGTTATAAAACAGATTTGAGAAATCCTCTATGTTTTTCTATACTCAAAAGTTTATTTAGCTTGGGATTTGTCCAGTGTTTGAAAAATTAAAAGAACTCATCCATAAAACTATCTGGATGTAAAGCTTCTTTTGGAAGAAATATTTTCATAAAATCTTTTTTTTATTGCTATGATTCTATTAAGGTTTTCAATTAAGCAAATATGCCTTAACAATTTTTGTGAATTATTGACTGAAAAAGATACCTTCTAAGTGTGGCATTTTATATCAAGTCCAGAGCACACTGTGATCACAAATTATGAAAATTATTAAGAAGTGAATTTATTAACATAAAAAGTTTACTTCCTGATTATAAAAATATATTTTTTCTTTCATAAGTTATTAAATCTTACTTTTATCCAAATGATAATACATATTTACATCTGGTAAAATCATCTGAATTTTTCAATTAACTCACATGGTCATATGTGTTCATTGATAATATAAGCCAACTCTTGAAAATATTTGATTTTCTGCTCAGAGTCCATAATGGTAGAAGCTGAAATGACAAGTTTATCTTACTCCAGAGAACAAATCTGTGTAACTCAACCATATCTCTGCCGCTCATGAATCATTGAGTCTCGGCTTTACTTGTGGGATAAATATATCTGTTATGTATACCTTCTTGTCCTTTTTGTATAACTATATATTTCTTTGCATCTATTTTTATTTATATGCATCCTGCCTCTGATACTCACAGTGGAGACTTAACTTGGAGCAAATCAATTAAATCCCCCAGTATTCTTTTTGCTGTATAATGCTGCTGAATCAAAACAGCAAATTTGCCAGGGTCTTTACCGTATTTTCTTCAAAGTAGAGGCATGAGCTGGAAAAGGGAGTGAGGTGAACATTTGATCAAGATGACAAGCACCAGTGGATTCCTGCTGTTAGCTGGAACACAAGCCCGATGACATGTATTTGGTGTCATTCCGATGTAGATTCTGACAGAGGCCAATTTATGGTCCAATTTATGTCTTGACTCTCATACGAAGGCCAAGCAAGCTATAAAATGTAATAAGAATTTCTTCAATCAATGTCCAGAGGAAAAACAAATCACTCAGTTACTGACACAATATTGCATCAACACTCCAGTAAAGTTCTCACAAGTGTGTGACATGCCCCCAAGCTACAGAGAGCATGGAGAGTAAAAACCCCCAGCACAGCAACGCCACATCCTAATAGAGGGGCTCCTGAACTTCACAGCTCTTAATAGGTCGTCTGCTTTCTTTTTCTTTCATTCTAACAGTATTCCTGTTTCGCAGGGAGGGGTGGGAGAAGAGAATTAAGTAAATGAATTCCTCCTCTCTATTTCCTTCCAACGTTTCCGTTTCAGACTTATGACCTCCTCGCTGTGAACTCCTCCATTTCTTTTCTCTCTCCCTCTTTCCGTTCCTACCAGCCTCCTCTTTACAGAGAGGGTTATTTATTCGTCCCCGGCCACATCATTTCAACTCAGGCTCCTACTGAGGTAACACAGATTAGTCCCCGATCACAGTTTCAATCCAACCAGTCGCGGGCTCGTGTATTTTTCCTTTCTCTTCCTTTAGAGGTTTTTCCAACCAGATACATGCCGTTAAGCACGGTTACAAGTCGGTGCCTGGAAGCCTTTCAGAGAAGAAAGATGGGAGAATCAGCTATCCATAAGACCCATTTTAATTGTTTCTGATTTGTTTTTCCGAATCCCGTGTTAAGATCGCCGCTGCACACGTGCACGCACACACAGAGAGTGAAAGGCTGTAGGATCACCATCATGCTCTATCTCAACTGTGTCCTCCTCTATTTGTGTACTTAGCGCTGAGGGCCAGTCACTTTGTTTGTTGGTACAGGACAAAATAATTAACCTGGGACACTTTATATTTGAAAACATTTGCCTTTAGAACACTGGGAAAGTTACAAAGCAGGTCGGGAAAACAGAGCACACTTTTGAGAGAGATACTCTTTTCCTTCTTTAGAAAAGAATACGGGAAGAATAAAAAGGATATGAACATATCGGAAGGAGGATTGGAGGCAACGCTGGTTCACATCTCAGCTCTAACCCTCCTTGGCTGTATAACAGGTTGGGAAAGCGCTCCTGCCTCAGCAGTGCTTCTTTAAATACAAATGCTACAGACAAGAGAAAGAGTCCATGCAGTAATTGTCATTCGTATTTAGTAATATATTTAATATATTCCTAAAAAGGAAAAAAGCTCTATCCAGTCAGGGCAAATTTTTTTTTTTCCATGCAAACTAAGAAATGGTGGTCTCACACATTGGCTTCACCCCGGAAACCTTCCAGACCACACTAGCTCAAAATTACCACTCCCTCTTGTATTCTAAAAGCAAGTCAACTGTGATGAGAGAGACTCTATTGTCAGGGAAAATCCAGGTGTTGTGGGGTCCGGAGCCACGTGATTCCTGGTTGCAAACTGGCTTCTCCTACCTACCTAGAACCTCTGCAAACACCAGCAACTCCCAGGACTCACAGGGCTGATTCAGGTGAGCAATTCTTAAGGCTTAAGCCTCTATCTTTTACATTAACTCACATGGTCATATGTGAGTTATTGCTACCTCTTAACAATGTGCCTGTCTTTTCAGATTGCAGGGTAGAACCCATGTGTGATCTCATCTGCCTGCTGCAGACCTGAGTACAGTGCTATGAAGAGTATAGGTACTCAATAACTGCACGTGGGATTGCTTCTAAACTCATTTCGCTGTTGATTTTTGTTGAGTAATTTTTCTGACTATAAAGCACCACGTGTTCATGACCAAAGCTTTAAAAAAAACAGAAAATAATTTTTAAAAGAGAACTAAAATATCAGTAATGCCACGGACAATAATACATTTCCCCATCATCTTTTTTACATGTATATCTGTATGTTATGTTACATAATTTTATTTAAAATATCCAGCGTTTCTCTTCTATTATTTTTCTAATTTATTATCCTAGGAAAAATATTTGGAAAGCACAACTTTCAATGGTAAATAACCTCCTATTATATGTAAGATGTACCATATTTTTGTAAACATTCCCCTAACCTACCCAGTGCACTGTCTTATAGAGGGCATATTTCCAATAAACAAACACAATGCCCTGTAGAGTTCTTCTAACATCTTTAGTAGTCTCACTTTATATGTTGGCCTCTAAGGTGGAGGTAATACAGAAAGCTGAGAGTTGGGTGTCAGGGGAGTGAAGGAAGGAGTAGAGAGTGAATAAAATTTATAACTAAATGTAGATTCCCACAAAAGGAAGTTCCTTACACTAAATACAGGCATACCTCATTTTACTGTGTGAATACTTGGCATTATTTTGCTTCACAGTTTTTACAAATCAAAGGTTTGTGGCAACACTGTGTCAAGTAAGTCCACTGGCATCATTTCTCCAACTGCATGTTCTCACTTTATGTCTCTGCATCATATTTTTCTAATTCTTGCAATATTTAATTTTTTTTCATTATTATTATGTTTTTATGATGTTCTGTGATTAGTGATCTTTGATGTTTTACTGTAATAGTTTTGGGGAGCCAGGAACCATGCCCGTATATGATGGCAAACTTAATAAACATTGTGCGTGTTCCAACTACTTTGCCTACTGCCATTCCCCTGTGTCTCTTCCTCTCCATTGTACCTCCTGGGACACTACAATATTGAAATTAATCCAATTCATAACTTTACAATGGCCTCAAAGTGTTCAAGTGAAAGGAAGGGTTGCATGGCTCTCACTTTAAATCAAAAGCTACAAATGATTAAGCTTAGGGAGGAAGGAATGGAGACAGCCAAGACAGACTGAAAGCTAGGCCTCTTGAGCCAAAAGTTAGCCAAATTGTAAATGCAAAGGAAAAGTTCCTGAAGGAAATTAAAAGTGAATACATAAATGAAAAGAAAGTGTTGCTCCAATAAACACATGAATGATAAGAAAATGAAACAACTTTATTGCTGATATGGAGAAAGTATGAGGGGGTAGAAGATCAAACCAGCTATAGCTTTTTTTGTAAGCCAAAGCCTAAGCCAGAGCAAAGTCCTAACTCTCTTCAATTCTATGAAGGCTGATAGTGGTGAGGAAGCTGCAGAAGAAAAGTCTGAAGCTAACAAAGGCTGGTTCATGAGGTTTAAAAAAAGAATCCACCTTTATAACATAGAAGTACAAAGTGAATCAGCAAATGTTGATGTAGAAGCTGCAGTAAATTCTCCAGAAAACCTAGCAAAGGCAATGGATGAAGTTGGCTATACTAAACAGATTTTCAGTGTAGATAAAAATAGCCTTCTATTGGAAAAATACATTACCTAGGACTTTTATAACTAGAGAGAAGAAGAAAGTGCCTGGCTTCAAAGCTTCAAAGGATAGACTGACTCCTTTGTTAAAGCTTAATGCAGCCGGTTACTTTAATTTGAAGCCATTTACCATTCCAAAAATTCCAGGGCTCTTAAGAATTATCTAAATCTACTATGCCTCTTCTCTAGAAAATGAAACAACAAAGGCTGAATGGCAGCACATGTGTTTATAGCATGGTTTACTGAATATTTTAAGCCCTACTGTTGAGACCTACTGTTCAGAAAAAAAAAAGATTCTTTTCAAAATATATTGCTCACTGACAATGCATCTAGTTACTCCGGAGCTCTATGGAAATGTACAAGGAGATTACTGTTGTTTTCACGCCTGCTAACACAACATCCATTCTGTAGCCCATGGATCAAGGAGTAATTTCAACTTTCAAGTCTTATTATTTAAGAAATACATTTGATAAGGCTATAGCTGCCATAGTTAGTGATTCGTCTGATGGATCTTGAAAACCTCTTGGAAAGGATTTGCCATTCTAGATGCCATTAAGAGCTTAATTGTGAGAGGCATCAAAATATCAACATTAACAAGAGTTTGAATCCAATCCTGAGGGATGAATTTGAGGGGTTCAAGACATCACTGGAAGAAGGAACTCCAGATCTGGTGGAAATAGCAAGAGAACTAGAACTAAAAGTAGAGCCAGTAGGTGTGACTGAATTGGTGCACTTTCACAATAAAACTTCAACAGAAGAGAAGTTGCTTCTTACAGATGAGCAAAGAAGGTAGTTTTTTGAGATAGAATCTACTCCTGATGAAGATGCTGTGAACATTGTTGAAATGACAACAAACAATTCAGAATATTACATAAACTTAGCTGATAAAGCAGCAGGTGGTAGGATTTAAGAGGATTGACTCCAATTTTGAAGGAAGTCCTACTGGGGTTAAAATGCTATCAAACACAATCACATGCTACAGATAAATCTTTCATGAAAGGAAAAGTGAAGCAATGCTGCAAACTTCTTTGCTGCCTTATTTTAAGAAATTGCTGCAGCTACCCTAACTTTCAGCACTGACCACCCTGATCAGTCATTAACATCAACGTTGAGGCAAGACCCTCCACCAGCAAAAGAATTATGACTCACTGAAGGCTCGGATGATTCTGAGCATTTTTTTTAGAATAAAGTATCTTTAAATTATTTATGTTGTTTTTTAGACATACTGCTATTGCATACCTAATGGATTACTGTATAGTGTAAACATAACTTTTATATGCACTGGGAAACAAAGAAAAATCATGTGACTCACTTTATTGCAATATTAGTTTTATTGCAGTGGTCTGGCACCAAACCCGCAATACCTCCGAGGTATACATGTAGTCTATTAAACCTACTTAAGAAAAATTAAGTAATAGTATTTCTCTCCATTCCTACAACCCTCCCAAAATGTTAAGAACCTATTTTGCAGATGTATAGACAAATAAAAGCTGTAGATGAAAAGGACAATAGATTCCATTAAAACAGCACCCAGAGAAATGGTTTACTCACTTAATTGAAATGATGACCAAGGGAGAAATTTAGAGTAGAGTACTTCAATGACTCTAAACAAATAAATAAATGGTTTGTAATTCATTTCAATGTCTGGTCTGGTGGTACCCAAAAGTCTTCTCAAAAGAATGTCCCATTGTATTACCCCAGGGATTGCTTCTTTCTGCCCTGCTCTGAATATATACAGGTGTTTAAAATTCATGTCTGATATAAAAGTCATCTATACAGATCATGTTAAATGTCTAGGGCTCTACTTTGGAGTCTCAGCATTCTGACCACCACCACCAAAAGAACATGATCTGACTTTTAAAAAAGTCAGCTTCGAGTTTACAGGAAGAGTTCTAAAAAAATGTTTCAGTGTAACCCATTCATTTGTGACTAAGCTATACTTAAAATGGAAGAGACTCAGACTTGGCTTGCACAAACATTTATGAAGCATGTACCTTGTGCCAGAAATTGAACAGTGTGTTTCACATTCTTTATTTCATTAAATTCTCAAGAGAACCCTCCCTCTGAGGAAGGATTCTTGAGGTCATTTACATGGGTAAAAACAGTGAGACTCAAAGACATTTTGCAATGAGCCCATGAGCTCTCATCTATGTATTCCTTTATTCGTTCAGAAAATTTTTGAGGTTCACTGTGTGCCAGATCCTTAGTATACAATTTTACGTAAGTCATAATCCCTTCCTTCAGTCTGCTTATAGTCTTGTGTAGCAGACAGTGTGGAAACAGGCTGGGTGGGCAAACAGTGTGAAAAATGCCACAGTCATTGTAAATCAGGTTGTGTCATAGAATCACAGGGGAGCAATAGACAGCCTAGACTTGGGATAGTGGATTCAGGGAAAGCTTTAAAAAGGAAGACATAATTAAGCTAGGGAAAAGTTGTCTCAGTAAAGTCTGGGAGGATGTAGAGAAGGAGGGCTTAGAGTATTTTAGGCTGGGGGTAGAGCAGATACAGGAATGTGAAGGTAAAGACAAGGACTATGAGTGTGAAGATCTGGATGGATTTCAAATGATGGGTGCAGAGGGTGCAAAATTATGGAGATGTGAGAAGTAAAGCTGAAAAAGCAAACATGAAGGCTTTATAAGCCAAATTAAGGCATTTAGAGTAAATATTAAATCCAAAGGAAAGCCTTTGAGTGTGTTAAGCAAGGATAGACGTAGCCAGGTGTGTTGTTTAGAAGGAGCACTCTCTCACTGCCATTGGAGAATATGCTATAGGTTGTAACAGTGCTAATGTAGACATGAGTTAGGAGGCTACTAGATAACACTGGCCAGAAAGACGATGGCAGCCTTACCCAGACAGCGGCGGTGTTAATGGGGAGAATGGATCTGAGAGTTGTTTGTGAGGAAGAATTAATCAGAAATAAATTTTTATTGGAGAGTAGAAAGGAAAGAGAGGGAGAAAAGCTATGACCTGGCTGGATAAGTGATGATGTCATTCACTGAGATAGTGAGTTTGAGAGAGGAGGAGGGGTCTGACTCCCAAAGATCATGTAGAGTTTGAGGTGCCTATGGATGTCAACTTGGAGAGGTTAAATATATAGTTGTACTTAGGAGCCTTAAGCCTAGAACCATAGATTTAAAGTCTGAACATAATGAAAAGGACACATGGAGATTAATGAAAAAATAATGAGCATAGGGAAGGGAGTTCATTAAAGAGACCAAGGAAGGAATGATTGGAGAGATACAAGAAGAACCCAAAGAATGTGCTGTTTCAGAAACCAGAAGGGAATAAAGAACTTTAAAAAGAAGGAAATAGTTTGCAATCTCATGTCTGGTCCAGTGAGATAAGGGCTGAAAATTGCCCATTAGCTTTTGCAAGCAGGAGGTGACTGGTGATTTTATCTAGGTCACTTTCATAGAGGTAATGGTAGAAACCAGAGTGCTCTGGGTTTAGGAATATTTGGGAGATGAAGTTGAAGTAGAGAGAGAGAGAGCTAGCTCACTCTTGAGAAGTCTAATAGAGGAAAAGGAAAAAACTAAATGGGAGCTACAGGAGGGATGCAGTTTCAAGGGAGGGTTTTGTAAAATTTAGCTGTTTCTTGGTGTGTATGTGCATGTGTGTGCATATGTGCAAGCATAGTATTTTCTTTCTTCTTCTGTGTTTGCATGTGCTTTTGCTCTGCAGGGCTACTTTGAAACCATATCTTCTGATTTCTATTCCAAGATCTTGTAGTTATACTGCAACTACAGAAACTGTGCTACAAAACTGTTATAAAATAATTATATAAAGCTATTCCCAGGGTCAAATAAGCCATTGCCCTAAACCTAAGCAAAGTGGTTACTATTTACCCTACCAAAGTTATAAACAGTGAATACATGCAATAAACCACAAGAAGCACATATTCTTGCTGAGTTAAAATAATCGGCAGGACTAGCAGGAAGCAGACTTTTAGCTAAATAAAATTCCTGGAGCAGTTCTTTTGGAGAGAGAGACTTAAAGAAGCAACAACATAGGTGACCTTGGGCCTTGGATTTCTTCCCTTCGATTCTGAATCTTTCAAGCAAATTGTAAGGAAGGAAGCAGCTTGTCTCAGTGGTTAATAATCTTTGCACTGCAGTGAGAACATTTTCGTAATATGCTTTGGGGAAAAAGTGTCATTCTTTTTTCTCTACCACAAGGCCTTTAGGGTAATGACTTAGGATGCTTCCAGAACACGTTGTTGTTTATTACCATTTCTACCTTAAAATGGGCAGGGAAATGGAAAAGATTATGAAATTTAAACCTGCCACTTTCATTAATAGTTTAAGTACTGGGGGAAAATATCTACAGAAGAGAAAGGTATAAATGATTACACTAAGGAACATTTCCATTCCCTAGTTATTTGCATCTATGATACTACAGAAAACTAACAGTTGGGTGTGGTGAAGCAGAAAGTCTGTCTCATTAGAATGAGACATCTAAATGAACAATCTGAAAATGAAATTAAGAAAACAATTTCATGTACAATATCATCAAAAAATAAGATACTTAGGAGTAAATTTGACAAAATAAGGGCAAGACTTACACACTGAAAATTACAAAACATGACTGAAAAAAATTAGAAGCCAGGTGCAGTGGCTTGCATCTGCAATCCCAACTACTTGGAAGGCTGAAGTGGGAGGATAGCTAAAAGTTCAAGACTAGTCTGAGCAACATAATGAGATCTTGTCTCTAAAAAAGTAATTTAAAAAATTAGCCCACTGTGGTGGTGCAAATGTTTAGTCTCAGCTACTCAGGAGGCTGAAGTTGAAGGATCGCTTGAGCCTGAGAGTTTGAGGCTGCAGTGAACTATGATCACGCCATTGCACTCCAGCCTGGGTGACAGAGCAAGACTCCATCCCTCTAAAGACAAACAAACAATAAACACACAAACAAAATTAAAGAAGACATAAATAAATGGAAGGACATCCCATGTTCATAGATTGGAAGACTTGTTGTTAAGATGGCAATACTTCCCAAATTAATCTAGCAATTGGTTGCAATCACTTTCAAAATTTCAGCTGCCTTTAAAAAAATTTGACTACCTGGTCCTAATATTCATATGGAAATGTAAGGGACCCTAAAGAGCCAAAACAATCTTGAGAAGGAAGAACAAAGCTAAAGAATTTATACTTTCCTGTTTCAAAAATTACTATAAACTTTAAACCAATAAAGATAGTATGATACTGTCACAATGAAAAATAAATCATGGATTAGAATAGATATTTAAGAAATAAGACTCTTACATTAATGGTCAATAGATTTTCAATAAGCGTGCCAAGTCAATTCAATGGGGGATAGTGTATAGTCTTTTCAACAACTGGTCCTGGGGCAACTAGATATCCATGTACAAAAGAATAAATTTGGAGCCCTACCTCACATCACATATGAAAACTAAAATAGTTCAAAAGCCTAGATATAAGAGCTAAAACTATAAAAGAAGAAAACATGCGCATAATTCTTTGTAACATTGGATTAGGCAAGAGTTTCTCAGATATGACACAAAAAATATATAATTACATTGGATTTCATCAAAATTTAAAACTGTTATATTTTAAAAGACATCAATTAGAAAGTAAAAAGACAATCCACAGAATAGCAGAACATATTTGCAAATCATCTATCTGAAAAGGGACTAGTATGTAGAATACAAAAAGAACTTTTACAATTCAGCACGAAAAAGACAAATAAGCCAATGAAATTACGATATTTGAATAGACTTTTCTTCAAAGAAGATATATAAATGCCCAATTAAGCACATGAAAAAATGCTCGACATCATTAGCCATCAGGGAAATACAAATCAAAAGCACAATTCACACTCACTAGATGGCTATAATAATAATAATAATAATAATAAAAAGACAGACAATGCTGAGTGTTGGCTAGGATGTGGAGAAATTGGAGCCCTCATACATCGCTGGTGGGAATGTAAAATGGTGCAGCTGCTTTGGAAAACATTTTGACAGCTCTTTAAAATGTTAAACTGTATGTTTATCATGTATGTTTATCAATGCAGCGATTTCACTCCTAGGTATATACCCAAGAGAAATTAAAACATGTCTACACAAAAACTTCCATATGAACATTCACAGTGGCATGATGCATAACAGCCAAAAAGGAAACGATTCAAATGTCCACCACTTAAGTAGTGGATAAACAAAATGTAGTATGCCCATAGAAGGGAATATTATTCAGCCATAAATAGGAATGAAGTACTGATACATCCTACTACACAGGTGAACCTTGAAAACATTACACTAAGTGAAAGAAGCCAATCACAAAAGACCACATACTATATGATTCCATCCACATGTAGGTCCAGAACAGGGAAATCTGTAAAATTGAAAGTACCTTAGTGGTTGCCTAGAGTGAAGGGGTGGGATGGAGGGGGTGGGGACTAGAGGAGGTAACAGATAATGGGATAATAGCTACATAGTGTGGGCTTTCTTTTGTAGGTGATGGAAAATATTCTAAAATTGACTATGGTGATGTATCTGTGAACACACTAAAAGCCATTAAATTGTACACTTTAAACAAATTAATTAATTAAATGGTATGAAATTATATCTTAATAAATCTGTTTAAAAATAGCAGATAGAGAGAAGACAGACAGATAGATAGATAAATGAAGTATTGATAAATGCTACAACAGGATGAATTTTTAAAATATCATGCTCGGCCGGGTATGGTGGCTCACGTCTGTAATTCCAGCAATTTGGGAGGCTGAGGCGGGTGGATCACCTGAGGTCGGGAGTTCGAGACAAGCCTGACCAACATGGAAAAACCCTATCTCTACTGAAAATACAGAATTAGCCGGGTGTGGTGGTACATGCCTGTAATCCCAGCTACTCGGGAGGCTGAGGCAAGAGAATGGCTTGAACCCAGGAGGCAGAGGTTGTGGTGAGCCGAAATCGCCCCATTGCATTCCAGCCTGGGCAACAAGAGCGAAACTCCATCTCAAAAAAGAAAAAAAAAGTCATGCTCAGTAAAGAATACAGTCACAATGGCCACATATTATACAACTTCATTGATATAAAATATCTAGAATTGGCAAATCTGTAGACAGAAAGTAGACTGGTGTTGCCAGGGTCTTGGGAGAGAGTGGAATAAGAATGACTACAAATGGACATAGGGTTTCTTTTTGGGGTAATGAAGATGTTCTGGAACAAGGTAGTGGAGATGGTTGTACACCTCTGTGAACATACTAAAAAACACTAAAGTAGACACTTTTTTAAAAGGGTGAATTTTATGTTCTGTGAATTATATCTCAATTTTTAAAAAGACAAAAAAGAGACATCAATAAATGGTTATGTAAGAGAGATACACGGTTATACAAGAGACACCTTGACTATCGGCTCTGACAGTACAGAGGTTGCTCAGTTCTGTCAAACCCCATTCCTCAGGGAGGTGAGAATAGACTACTTGATTTTATTCCTCTTTAAATATGTAGATGAAGGATACATTTTCTACATATATACATATAGATTTTTACTAAATGCTGCAAAATGTCTTAAAATAAAAAAATGAACATTAAAAATTATTTTCTGGAATGTGCCTCTGAAACATAGGCCTCAGCTGGGCACCTGCCACAGGGAAGGCCCAGGCCAAGGTGTGCTGGGTATCAGTGGAACCTGTGGGGCCAGGCTGTGGAGCCCAGAGAGAGAAAATAGTGCTGGTGTTGTCCCTGATATAGCTGCTTTGCTAGTCAGTTCAATTACTCATCCTTGAATTTCCTAAACAGCAAAAGAGACTTAGCCTAGTATGGGTGTTTCCCATTCCTTCTAACTCTGTCAATCAGTCTCCAAGTTCAGGAAAGAAACTCTGAGTTTAGGGATAGACTGAGTAATGATGAGGCTGGCTGGTGGAGCATCATCTTTAAAAAATAAAACCAACAAATACAAACAGAACAACAAATCCCACCCTAAGAACTAGAGACTAGACCTAATTTGAATTCCCCTTGATGAAACCCAATATTTTCTTGTTCCTTCAAAGGCCTAGGAACATTCCTGAATGAATGAGCAGAGTCACCTCCAGAGGGAGACTTTTCGGGACAATCACCCCCAATCAGGTGTGAGGACTCAGTGCTCAGTGCCCGAGGGTGCAAGCCTGGGTGGAACCATGGAAGATGCAGTATTTCAGGAAGGCTACAACAGGGATACAGAGAGAAAAAGAAAATGAACTCCCCAGCAGAAACCGTCCTGAGGCTTTTGTAATCTACATGCCTTCCCACAATCCCCAGCAGAAACCGTCCTGAGGCGTATGTAATGTATATGTGTTCCCACAATCAGCCAGTGGCCCTGCCCACATGTCGCAGCCACAGGCTGGCTCTCGCCCACTTTTCTACTTTTCCTGTCATGGCTGTTCCTTTCCCAGCAATTGAACTAAAGAGAGGGATGGGGACAGGGAGGAAAGATGCACGATGGGTTTGCCACAATCTCCACTCCTCCTGGAATGTGTGAGGGAATGAAACTCCCTGGAAAGAGATGGGCTTTGAAGAAAGGCTGCTCACACTGATACCCTGGCTCCATCCCTTCTGGTTGTGTGATCTGGGGGTCAACGTTTAAACTCTGTGATTTTCAGATTCCTCATCTGTAAAGTGGTATCTAAATTCCTACTTCAAGGAATTGTTGTGAGAATTTACATAACATATGCTTATTAAATGGTGGTTTTTTTAAACAATGATAAAATAAAATCTGTACTTGTAACCCCTTTATATTAATCCTGATATTTCCCCAATATTTTTTAACTAGCTACATGAGTCCATCCAACTAAGTTATTTTTACCAACATGACTTAATGAATAGTTAGGATGGTCTGCATTAAAAACCTAGGCATCAGACAGAACCTCTTTCCCATTTTTGACCCAAGCATATACCAGTTGTGTGAGGCAAGGAGGGTGCTTTAATCTTTCCAAATCTCAGTTTTCTTATATATAGAATGGGAACTTTAATAAGATAGCATGTTTAAAGTACTTAGAAGAGTACCTGGGCAGCAACTAGCATAAATAAATGATAGTAGTAGCTCCCTTACTCCTCCTTTTTATATATGCTAACTTGCTTTTATTCATGTTTTTTAGACAATTCAAATCAATTTAATTATTCTGAGCAGCTCAACAAGCAACAATCTAATGGATAACTGATTTATCTATGGTAAATTGTCCGGACAGTGAAAGTGGTTGAAATGTACAAATGGACATTGCTACAGTCTGGCGAGACTGCTAAACAGAGAAAATGTTTTAGAATTTTTAAAGTAATATGTTAAGAGAAATAAGTCATATCACATGTTCTCTCTCACATGTGGGAGATTTTAAAAAGTTAATCTCATGGAAGTAGAGAGTAGAATGGTGGCTACCGAGGCTGGGAAGGGTGGGAGGTGGGCATGAAGAGAGGTTGGTTAATGGGTACAAACATAGTTAGAGAGATTTAATAAGTTCTAGTGTTCGATAGCACAGTAGGATGACTACAGTTATCAATAATTTATTGTACATTTCAAAATAGCTAGAAAAGATTTGTAATGTTCTCAACACAAAGCAATAATAAATGTTTGAGGTGATGGATATTTTGGTTGCCCAGATCTGATCATTTACACATTGCATGCCGGTATCAAAATATCACATGGACCCCCATAAATATGTAAAATTATTATGTATCAATTTAAACATTAAGATCGAATCTTATACAACTATGGACACTGGCAAGGGAGTTCCGTTTGTCTGTTTCTTAGGAGGGATGCTGAACCTGAAGTCACAAGACAGCTAGTCAGGATCCGAAGATGGGCAGGAATTCAGGGAGAGCAGGGAAAACTGAAACCCACAAGGATCCCACAGTAGTGTGCATCTGTCTGTCCCTGAAAGCCACAATGGCCCCTTCCCATCCCATCTCTAAATCTCCACCCTCGTGGCCGAGGCTGCTATGAAGAGAGGCTGGTGTTCTTGCTGCAGAGCCACGCTCACTCCTGGACCAGGCTTTGTAAAACTGAAGGAAGCAATTCCAGGGACCGGAGCTTTGGGCCGAGTCAGTACAGTGAATGAGCAGATCTGTGAAAATGTGTGTGTGCTGCAACAGAGTCCAGCCTCCATGGCTCTTCGAAGGATAAACACAGCTCCTGCTCCACTTCCATCTTCCAGATCTTGCACAAGTTGTTCCTATGCCCATCCTAACCAGGAACGTACAGGGAACGGAATTCTGGGAAATGTAGTTCAGCTTAGCCGAGTCAACACATTACAAAGCACCACATGGGAAAATAAAAGTTCATTGCTATAAGCCACTTTAAAAAAAATGATATGCTACAGAAAATGGTCTCTGGAATTTACCAGGTCTCTCTCTCTTTCTCTCTCTCTCTCTCTCTCTCTCTGTCTCTTCTGGCTCCAACTTAGCACTTCCTTCAGAAGTACTCAGTTTTGTCTTTCACTTTTTTTCCATGTAAATGCAGAAATAAATTTCTCCAATTTACTGAAAAGTATCTCCCAAAGGGACTAAGGGAGGCAGGAAATTAAACTATGGTTCTGGAATCATTTTACCATACCAGCTTTACCCCAGGAATGTAAATTTAGGGAATTCCACTTGTCAAAGTCCTCTTTGAAGCTTTGATCCCAATTATTCTTAACCACATTATACAGGCCTGTGTTCAGCTTAATATCTAAATAGATTTCATTTTTTGCCACCTACTAAAATTCCCCAAAGTGAATATTGCCACATTATGCTCTCCAGTTAAGAGCGAAATTTCTGACTAAAAATGTTTTTATTCGTATCCCGAGATGGCTTGCAAAATTCTCCATGATAACTAAAGCTGTGAGAATTGGCATCACATTTGAATTGGTATTAACTTGTAGTAAAAATATGCTCAGCAAGAAGAAATCATTTTACTTTCTACCAATCATTTTAATACCTGAGACATCTTCTTTCTTACTAATAGCTATTCCGTAAAGTCAAAACAGATAGCACAGAATATAAAGGAAAATCATAGTATCTGGAAAGCATCCCTTTGAACAGGCTGAATACAATATAAATTACATGTTCTTACCACACTTTCAAAAGAAGGAGTTAATGTTTCAAACCATGCCACGCACATTCTCTTGTTATATAATTTTCTTTTGGTTTTCTGTTTCTTACAGAGCACTGTTATCAAACGGCTACACTATATTTTTTTGAACTCTGAATATCAATTCTTCCTTTCAACTTTGCAAGATAAAGTGAAAGAGTTGTATGAAAACCTTCTTTACATTGATAAGAAAATAGGCATGTCTCCATAGAGTATGGAGAATCAAGAAGACATTAGAATTCTCTTTAGCAAATGCACATATCATCACTAAAAGTGTTTGTTAAGCACCTAGGCACCATGCTGCATGCTTCCTGTCTTCCATGAGTTTATAATTTAAATCTACCGTTACTGTCTTAGATGAATACATACAGAATGGGGGAAGAGGAATTCAAATTGTTGAGTTTCTATGATGAGCCACACACAGAGTTTGCTACGCACTTTTTATACCTAATCTCATTTAACTTTCACAGAAACTAATGGTTAGAGAGGATCAGTCATCTACTCAAGTTTCTGCAACAAGCAGGTAGGAGAGTTCTTATTCATACTCTGGTATCACAGGCCTGTTTGTTCCATGACACCAGTGGTTCTCAATGGTGGCAGTTTTGCTCGGCCCTCCCCAGGAGACATTTGTCAATAACTGGAGACATTTTTTATAAATCCCTACTGCTAGAGTGCCACTGGCATCAAGAAAGTGGAGGCCATGATATCGCCAATTACCCGACAATGTGGTCACCCTGCCACACACAGGATTATCTTGTCCAACACACCAACAGTGTTCAGTTGAGAACCCCTGCATCACACCATTCACAGATGAAGACGTTGATAAACTGTAATGAAACATCATACCAGACATGAGTGCACAGTTGGGTTTACATTTTGTGATTACTTGAGACAAAATTACCACATGGATTTATTGATTGTAATTCAGGATCATAATCAGTTATGAAAGGCAGTGGCTGAGAAGTATGTTGGATGATAGAAACAAATCACTTTGGTATGAAGTTTTGTTTTTTTCATTTCTTACCCTGGTATAGTTTAGCAAGTGATCAACCTACTTGTGGTATGAAGTAATTATTTTTTAGAACTTCTTTAACTTTTGCCTTCTCCCCTGCCCCAATTTTAAATTCTAGAATTTTCAGAATAGACAGGGCAAGTAGGCAATATTGAGTCAATGAATTCAAAGTTCAGAGTTTTTACATCCATAAGGTATTTTAAGTACCATAACAAGTTGATCTCAGTAATAGTTTTATACATAGTATACTATAGTCATATACGGTCTGCTATTTATATGTAAGCAAAGAGGGAAAAATAGGTAAAAATAATTCTTAATCCACTTGGTGGCCATCAGACCCAGGTAAGGTTCTCCACGAATTTGTTTAATGCTCCCTCATTTCTCTTTACCTCTCTGGATATAATAGCAGCTTCATCCTCCCTCCCTACCCTCTTTCCTTCCTTATCTTCTTTCCTTTCTTCCTGTATTTCTTCTCTGCTTCCTTCCTTCATTCTTTCATACAAAGTTGACAAGGAGGAAAGTAGCAGGAATGAGATTTATGCAAGATTGGTTAGACACTATTTCCAATGTCAACTCCGGGCCACACGTGAGCTCTGTAGGTCTCTTATTCCAGGTCTGTGTAGATGGGCCATTTGCTGTGATTGGTTTTCATGATCACCGCTTCATGCAGGGTCACTTGTTTTGCAGGAGTCACTTAGATGGCAGATTGACATTTCACATTTTGGAAGAACTACTCAAGAGGTGAATGATGGGTGATTACTGAGGAGAAAGCCTATGCGACCCTCCAGGATGCCGTAATGGCACCACTTGAAGCAAATCTTCCTTCTAATTAACCTCTCAGCTTCCTCCCCTTCCCATAGGCGGGATATTGGGCAGGACCATGGGACTGCAACAGTGCTAAAGTTTTTGTATTCACACAGCACACATAGGCAGAAAAAAAAATAGCAAAAGGAAAAAGACACATTGGATTTACATTTCTGAACAAGATGAGTAACCAAGATTTATTCTACCCTGAAACAACCCAAACAGAGACAAAATACACTAAATGTTAGTTTGTAAAACACTGTACATCAGTCAAAAAAGACAGTGTCTTTGAGAGATGGCAAACAGTGAGCCCTGAGAAAGCCTCAGCTTATTGTCTTGAGAGTTTCAGAGCCACAGCAGAGGGAAGAATTGTGGTAGAGTTCTGCAGATTCCCTGAATTGAAAAGAGGCAGCTGAGAGACCAGGAAGACCAATAAATGTAAGTTCCCAGAACAGAGTAACAAAGAGGAGAAAGCTGAGCAGAGAGAGGTCTGGAGATCTGCAGAGGGCCCGCCTTGAGTATCCAGCTGAGTACCGATCATTACAAACACATAAGGAGTCTGCTGGTAGCAAGGGAAATGAACTTGAAAGGATTAGAGGTAACAGTGCCCAGAGCTCACAAGGGCTGGAAGTAGTGCCTGATTCTGCAGCCGGGCTGGAACACCTTCAGATTCACAAGACATTGGGTAGAGGACTCAGAAAAGTCTTGCCTGGGTAGTGAGGATTGGTTAGCCCTAGATTGAGCCCGACTCTCTCCTTAGCTAACAAATCCGAAAATCAAGATCTGAGAGGATTAACTTTTTCTAAGCAACCTAACCACATCCCAGAACAAATATCAATAATATTTTCAGGAATTTAAATAATCTGTTATTCAAAAAGATAAAATTCACAATATCTGGCATCCAATAGAAAATTACCAGTCATGCAAAGAAGGAGGAAAATATGAATCATTATTAGGGGCTGGATTAATCAGTTGAGAGAGACTCTGAATTGACAGAAATGTTGGAATTTGCAGATGAGTACAATTAAAGCAGTTTTAAAGACTGTATTCCACATATTTAAAAGGTTAAGGAGAGACAGTGGAGAGATAAAATAATAACCAAATCAACCTATTAGAGATGAAAAGTACAATGTGTGGGAATAAAAATGCATCAAATGAGATTAACATCAAATTAAACAAGAAGAAAAGATTCGTGAATTTGAGAAACATTTAAAAATGTTTGTTTTTAAGATCAATAAAATTGATAACCCTCCAGCTAGATTGATTTTCAAAAGAGAGAGAACACACAAATTATCGATATAAAGATTGAAAGAGGTGGCACTACTAGAGAGTCTATAAACATGAAGGAAACATTATATATAACTTTATGCCAACAAATTTGACAACTTTAAAGAAAATAGCCACATTTACTTGAAAGATACAAAATACTAAACATCATTCAAGAAGAAATAGGTAACTTTAAAACCCCTCTGTATACCAACAAAATTGTATTTGTGTTGTAAAAAACATACACAAAGAAAACTTCAGATCCAGGTGACTTCACTAGTGACTTCTACCAAACATTCAAAATAGAAATAATATTATTTTTTCTTCCAGAATAATAAAAAGCAGAGGATATTGTCCATTTCATTTGATGAGACTGGCTTTATTCTGATAACAAAATCAAAGATATCGTAGGAAAAGAAACTGTACACTGATATACCTCATGAATATACATGCAAAAATTCTAAACAAAATTTTAGCCAATTTAATCTAACAATATGTAAAAAAGATAGTACATACGACCAAACAGGCTTATCCAAGGAACGCAGGATGGGTTTAACATTTGAAAATCAATCAGTGTAAGTCACTCTATTAACAAAGTCAAAAAGGAAAAGAAAAGCCAGGATTATTCATTCCTGATAAACAATATTCAGCAAAACAAGAATAGAAGTGAATTTCTCAACCTGATTAAGGATATTTTTCTCGTGCTTAATAGGGAAAGACTGAATGTCTCCCCCTAAACTCACAAAGTTCATAATGTCTTCTCCATCTCAGCCTATTTAACATTCTGGAGGTTCTAGATAGTTCAAAGCAAGCAATAGAAAGGAATAAAAGGCACCCAGATTAGAAAGGAAAAATCAAACTGTCTTTCTTCTTAGAGGACATGATGGGCTCTGCAGGAAATCTAACAGGATGTGCAATAAAGCTACTAGGCCTAATAAGTAAGCTTAGCAAGGTTAAAGGATTAAACATGAATATACAAAAATAAATTGTGTTTCTATATACTAGAAAGAAACTATTGGAAACTGAAGCTTTAAAATTACAACTTACTACAATATCAAGAATCAGTATGTTCTTACAATTTATAATTGTAGGTCTGATGTTTAAATTTATAATTAAAGGACTGGTCTGACAAAAGATGTAAAGACCTGTACACCCATACAGAAGAATGCAGAAAAAATGTAAAGAAGATCTAACTCAATAGAGAGATCTATTGTGTCTTGCATCAGAAAGCACAATATTTTAAGATGTCAATTTACCCCAAGTTGATCTATATGTTCATCTTAATCTACTACATGATTCCAATTATGTAAAACTCTAGAAAATGCAAACTAATTAATAGTGATAGAAGGCCTATTGATGAGTTTCCTGGGGACTGGGGCAGACGGGTGTTGTAGTCAAGAATGAGTGGAAAGAAGAGATTACAAAGGGACACGAAGAACTTTTAGGGGCGATGGATATGTCCTTCATCTTGACTGCAGTGATGGGTTCATAGGTATCTGCATATTGCAAAACTTATGGAATTGTATACTTTAAATATGTGCAGTTTTTTACATGTCAACTATACCTCAACAAAGCTGCTAAAGTGGTTTTAAAAAGAGAATGAAAGCAATGAATAGGCATGTTGCTTTTTTCTTTTAAAAAATTCAAATTGTGAATGAATGCTTTCCTCTATTTTTCAAAATAACTTGAAGTTGTTATGCCAGTTCTTGCTTCTCTCCATGTAAACCAATCCCAGATAAAAACTTGAACAAAACACAGTTTTTATATTTAAGTCATCTATGCTGATTAATTGGTGATTCTATTTCTCTTGTATTTTAAACAAGGGGCAAGTCCATGGATGGCTCAGTTTCTCTCTGCACCCATCATGGCCTTAGAGTCACGGCTTGTTTTACAGATCTGCCATTGGCTGTGGTGGGAAGGTGGCAGGTAACAAGACTGGAGTGCCCCAAATGTCCAAAGGCGGACAATGACGTCCATTTTCCACAGGTGAGCACTTAGTGGTAGGAAAGATGCCCTTTGCTCAGGATGAGATAGTTTGGGTGGACCTGAGATTGCTGAAGAAAGCCATTTATTTATAATACAGGGAGTGGAAAATTAGGCCATTGTATTTCTGCGCAGGGGAAGAATTCATAAAAAGTCACACAGAATTATTTTTATATAACTGACAATGACATCGTTGTAAGGTAGAAACAGAGCTTTATTTGTCTTACTTAAAATGATATATAGAGCACTTGTCTGTTTATTCCACTGCAAACAGCTTCTGCAAAAACAGCCGTAAATCCCTGGGGGTTTCTACTGATAGTTATAAGTTACTTGAGCAAAATCTCTCAAGCAAGTTGCTGCCTTGCAGGTATCCATTATTCTAAATTCAAAGGCCTTTTTCTTGTTGTTTGTTTGTTTGTGTTGAATGTGTATTTCCCCCCAAAATTACGTTACACGCAATATTACTTTAAAAAAATATAAAATGTGTCAGAACAGAGCTACTTTTCAAATAGGTAAGTCTGTATACCGAAATCAAAACACACACAGCCAAAGGGGGAAACACTCGATAAATAGGCTTCATAATCAAATCCGGCTCAGGTTAAAGTGAAGTTAGTTTGATGGATTCAGCTGAGGCCCTGGTAAATAACAGCCTCTGTAATTAAGCTACCATTGCTTAGCCTCCCTGGGAGCTTATGGGCAGCTCAAAGGTGTAAGAGTGACAACCAGGAGGCAAACTTCAGAAATGAGCAGACAGCTTGCCCACCCCCATGCTAGTCCCTTTTCAGCCCTCAGCCCATTACACCAAGAGACGAGCCAGGGGAGGCTGCTGCTATCCACAGGCAAAGCCAAATGTCAATGACAATGACTGGCAAAGCCCATGTTTGGGAAGGTGAAAGTAACAAGCCCACCTCAACAAATGCTAAAGACACCTGCCCCCTTTTCTGTCACCTGTCTGGAGCCTGTCGTTTTCTGTTCTTCATCTATGTATCTGTATCTATAGACATACACACACAGTTTTATCTGTCTATGGATATCCAGACACCATTATTAATGTGTACTCATAAGTGCATATACATGCATACATATTCATACATATACTCCTAGAAGAAAATACCAGAGCAGAGAGAGAAGCAGCGGCTTTGTAGCATAAAATTCTGGGTCCAAATATTATCCTAGTCACTTTTTTACCATGTGCCAGACATATTAGGCATTGGGGAGACAGTCACTATCACAAGGAGCTCCCTAGCTAGTGGGATGGAAAAGCACACAGATAACTTTGATATAACATGCCAAAAGCTAAACTAGAAACAAGTAGGGTGTTATGTGATCACAGAGAGATAGAGGATTCAGATTTAACCTATTGAAGAAGAAAACTAAATTAAATTTTATAGGATGAGGTAGTCACTTCATGTTCCTTAGCCTCATTTTCTCCATCTACAGAATGTACATGTATAGCATGTATTAATACATCTACAGTATTGATATGAGAAATAAACAAAAGTATGATGTGAAGTGCCTAGTAAGAAATATTAGTTCCTGTCCTGATGGCCCTGTCTCCTTCTCCTATTCCTCAAATTAGATGAATGAATATAAACAATCTTTTGTCAAGGGTGTAAAATCATAAGTAACTATCCCACATAGAAAGTTAGGGAGGAGAGAGCATTGTAGATTGAAGTAAGGATTTCTGACTTCTCTTTATTATGACAAATTAATTTACAACACAGAGAAAAGCAAAACTCTTGTTTATTCATTAAAAACTACATCTAAAAATGTTTTCTTTCATTTCTTTATTAAGTTGATACAAAAGCAAATAAATTTATTCTATCTTGATGGGTATTCCAATTTTTCCTATCATTCTGTGCATGTACGATACAGCCAGGCCATCCTTGGTGTGGCTGACAAAGAGCTGCTCAGACAACCCTTCAAGGCAAGACTTGCTACCCAGTTTCAAGGAGCCTGCTGGGCAGACAGTCTTCAGCTGTAGGCTGTTTCAGGTTTGGAGAGTGTCACAATCTTCTGCAGGTGGCAAACTTCAGAAATGAGCAGACAGTTTGTCCATCCCCATACTAGTCCCTTCTCAGCCCTCAACCCATTACACCAACAGAGGTGCGGGAGTGGGCCCATAACAATGGGAGCCACAAGTGGTGCCATCACTGTGCTACTCAGAAGCTACTAGCCAGACAGCTGTTGTCATGGTGGGCTGAAGGTGCAAGTGAAATGTCATCATGGTGGTGGTAATAACTCATGAGAATGAGGCGCCATCCTCCAGGGCATGGGATATGTGCTAAACAAGAAACTTTAAATGACCCAGTCTCCCCACTAGGAAGAATACAATGGCCTGGAAGAATACATGGGTCTGGAATCCAGTAATTAAAGCAAGAGTGGCCCCACCTAACATCATTTCCAATGACCCATGGGGAGAACTTGTACTTTCTGCCCTGCAACCAGAGACTCTGTTGAGTTGGAGACTCTTATTTCCAAAGAAGTCTACTCTTACCGAGGAACAAAACAAAAGTCCATGATTGTTGCCTGGGCACTTTGGGCTTCCTTGTGTCCAGGGGTCAGCAGGCAAGAAGAGGAATCACCATTCTATGAGGGATAATTGACTCCAATCAGTGGGAAAAGTGGGACTAGTGTTACACAATGAGATCAGATGGATGTATGTGTGAAACTCAGGTGGCCCACCTGGGTGCTTCTTGGTACTTCCTTGTTCAATTGCAACTATAACTGAATAAGTGCAACTACCTTGGCCTGAAGATGGTATGATTACAGGAGGCTCGGACCGCTTAGGTATGAGGGTTTGGTCAAACCACCATGTAAGCTATATGGAATCAGCAGGGACAGTAGCTGAAGGTGAGGGGAATTTTGTAAGGAAGAGTGGACTTATCTGTGAGTGAGGGATGCCATGAGTATAGCCATGGCCTTGAGGATCTGCAGCAGTGGGTGCATCCCATAAACCTCCCTCCCTTAAGTTTCCCATTAGGAATAGGGGCCCACCACAGTCCTGGAGGTTCTACTCCTTGAAAGAGTATCCGTGTGGTACAAGGAGTAGACTGTGGCAGCCATGCTACTCAGATGCACCTTCTAGAAAGACTTGCATTAATGAGTGTGGTTAGCTGACAGCTTCAAAATGGTAGCACCTTGAGGATCTACCTCAGCTTTTGAAGAGGTTAATGAAGAGGCTGAATGAAGCCTCGCTGCAAGGGCCTGGTCACTTCGGCCCAATGTGGAACTCTACTAACAGTCAATCTTTGCTCTGGAGCTCCCCTGTGGGCTGGCAGAGACTTGTTGTCCACAAACCAATGGGTCCTCCTGCCCAATCCTGCTTCCTCTTCTTTGCCTTTCTTGGGTATTATTCCACAATAAACCATTCACACTTCTAACTCTATCTCAGCACCTGCTTCTTGGAGACTCCAAGCTATGATATGGAGGGGCAGGGCCAAACAAATCCAATGGGAATCAGGGAGCTGTTCTCCTGGAGGCCTTGTCTGATACGGAACTTTCCTGAGAACCTTTGTCTCCAGCTCCTGCCCTGTAGAAAGAAATATGCAAGGAGCCCCAGCTTCTCCCTGAAGTTGCAGATTCAGACAAGTCTGATGATGGGACTCCCAGGCTTCTGCACTGATGCTGCCTCATTTTCTAGTCTCTGCTTACCTATATTTCTAAGCTCTTATTTCTCCCTGTTTCTTCTATTCCTGATTTCCTAGTTCCTAAAACCCTTGGCTTTGGGATCATGATCTCCATTGCCTAATGACCTTGTCTGTCTGCTTCTTCTCCACATCTCAGGGCTGGTCTATTTGCCTGGTCCAATCTCACTACTACTGGTTTCCCCTGCCTGGACTATCTCTGAGATCCTTCCAGTCTTACTCTTTAGAATGAAGTGCCTGGTTCCTACTTCTACCTATGACCCCTTGCTGTTCAGTCCCTGTGAGCCTTTCTGAAATCAGTTTTTTACTTTTTGTTTTTGAGACAGAGTCTTGCTCTGTTGCCCAGGCTGGGGTGCAATGGCATGATCTCAGCTCACTGCAACCTCCACCTCCCATGTTCAAGTGATTCTCCCACCTCAGCCTCCCGAGTAGCTGGGGTTACAGGTGCCCACCACCATGCCCAGCTAATTTTTGTAATTTTAGTAGAGATGGGGTATCACCACATTGGTCAGGCTGGTCTCGAACTGCTGATCTCAGGTGATTCGCCTGCCTCAGCCTCCCAAAGTGCTGCGATCACACTGAAATCAATTTTAACCAAACTCCTAGTCAGGCCTTTCCTGGCCCAACTGATCCTATAACAGTGGAAATTCTAATTTTTACGCTGACTGCCAGACCTGGGGAAGAAAAGGAACAACGTCTTTGCCTTTCTTCTCCATACGACACCTCATATGATTGCATGTACTCCTCACAGACTTACAACAAATCCTTTCAGAAGCATTATGTGGCATTTCTAAGCATCAAAAGTTATTTGTATTGACATAAGTCCATGCTTCAAAAACCAATTATTTATTAATCATTAACTGAGTCCTTACTATAAGCCAGCCCTTAGTCACTTCCAAACAAGAAGACTCCCAAAGTGGTACATATGTAGAGTTGGGTTGTTTCCTTGTTTGTTTGCTTCGCCACTGCCTGAATTTCTTTATACTTTATGTAGACCTTCTAATGTTCTCTGCTATTCATTTTTAAGTTGGTGGTTCAATTAGTACTACTTCTTTATGGAAAAAAGTCATACTATTATTTAAATTGACATAATCAAGGACATTTTTAGGACAATGACCACAAACGTGGCCCATTTTATTGTTCTTTTCACCTCATTGTTCCTATTTCCCATCTCAGATTTATATTTTGTCATCTTGTTTTCTTCTAGAATATCTAAGTTTGGAGAAAGAAAGTATCTTGTTTTGACTATCATTATGATGTTTGCTTGAGTTTTTTTTTTTTCTTTTAAGGAGCTAAGCCTCTATATTTTGGTGAAACTAAAATTTTACAGTTAGAAAAAAAGGAGAAAAATCAACTTTAAGTGCAATCTTCCAAATATATGGAGAGAGCTTAAACCATCTGATAACCTCACTGTCTAAATTAACCTGACTTTACTATTCCTGGAAATTCTTGCCTAGGAAGACAAAGTTGTCAGTAATTTTACTGTTTCTTTCAAATATTTCTCCAAAATCCTTTTTTTTCTCCAAATGATAGACCACTAGCCTCCTCAATTAGCCCTTATTAGAGTAAGTACCTCATTCTCAGGGATCATCAAACAAATATTTACTCAATACTGTCCTAGAAATTCTTACCGTCTATGTCCACCAATTCTAAATGATTACATCCCCAAGCCTGCCCAACTGCAATTAGATTACCCTCCCCAGCCAATCCCCTCCATGTCAATACACCCACATACCCTTCTCTGACCCTCAAAACCTCATACGTTTCTCACTTTTGTCCTTCCTACTCAGAGATGCTACTAAGACTCAGCTTTGCTTGATCATGGGTTATTTTGGTATTTTTTCAAGGAATCACCAGTCAACAGCCACCAATATTTAATGGGTACCTAGCACTGACCTACCTTTTGTGGGCACATACTAGTTTAGAGGGTGAGAAGGATATATAAAAATCCATAATTTTAGGCAGAATCAAGTAAATGCTTTCATAAATGCGTGAACAGCCAATCCTGATGGAACTCACAGAAGGATCTGCTAGCACTTTTTAGAGGAGGTGATCACGGAATTCAGGGTGTTGTAAAGGCTAGCGTGCAAACTTCTGGAGGCTTACACCTCGCAGTGACTTTTTTTTAATTCTCACATAACTTCTGGAGATTCCTATGGCCACTTTAATTAGAAACAACATGAAACAAGTCTAAAATTTGATCAGCTGCTCTAATCCTTGATACTGTGGTGATGAATTTTGGGGGACTCCCTCAATGAAGAAAATAGGATTCAAGCACACGCACACACACGCAGACACACATGCACACACACACAGATATATATATATATATATATATATATCTCAAGGAGGCACAACCTGCCTATCTGCTAGGGCCGTCCTGCTCTTTCTACAGCCTGTGGACCTGCAGACCATCTTCCCAGCCATCTGGTGGAGTCTCAGTTCTAAGACAAGGCACGATGTTTCATGATCAGTCACCCATGCTTCCTGCAACCTCCTCCGACAGTGGAAAAACACACCAAAGCACTTGTTTAAACAAAGCTTGCTGAAACAGAACTCTGATGGTCCTCTAATATATTTTTTCATGGGATTTGGTTGGGGGATGGTGGAGCTGGTGGTATAACCAATACGTTTTGGTAAACACGAAGCAAATTAAACAAAATGAGGCTTTTTTTCCCCATTGGAATTGTATAATTTTCTCTTAAGGAAAGTATGGATTTTGTTTGTGCAGCTGACAATTACTGTTGAAAGTACAGTGTGGCCTGCCATTAGTTTTTCTGAAGATGGTCCTAATCCAAGAATGCTTTGAGAGTATTCTATTAGCCTAAACAGAAGCTATTCCCATTAGAAATAAACATTCTGGTCACATCCTAATTATACTTTTAAAATAAAAAAAGGCGTATATGTGTTCATAGTAATTGTATTTCTACATTGTCCACAAAAAAATATCAACCTGATTTCCATTGAGTTAATACAGTTTCAGTGTCTTGCCGTGATTCAGCTTCACTTTATTGAGAAGTAGTCCAAGTATGTGGAGAAACAGCAGGTGCTGGAAACAAAAGCCTCTTTCTACTCTTTGTCAAGACAACAACGTTCAAAGACTCTCATACAATGACCAAAAGTTGATCAGGGCCATAGTCATCCTATCAGGATAGCATAGGAACCACCCTCTACCTCATTAGCACTGTTTATCTCATATGGTGTTAGCATTCATTTTCAGTAATATGATATAAGAATGTAATGATGTATAAGTGTTTTTTAATGTTGTGTAAGTGAAAACAGGTGGGTAATTTACCATAGGCTCCATGCAGATTGGAGCTGGCATTTCACAAAAAGAACACTGAGCTTTTTTGGGGGGGTGGGGGGAGTAGGGGGGAAATTTTTTTTTTTTTAACCTGGGTCAGATTTCAACAACCATGGTTTTTAAAGTCACTTAGTCATGTCCATGTGAAGCACAACACCACAGATCTGTGGACCCAAAGCAAAAATCAACAGAGTGATTTACCAGGGCTGAACGCCTCAATCAACAATAAGCATGCTTATATCGTTAACCTTCGTTCAGTATGGAAGTGAAGAGGGAGAGCGTGGTTTAAACAAGGTATCACAGGTATTAAAATAAGCCCATATTTCGAGTACAAGCTGCTGAGTAGAGCACTGGCCCTGCCTGGATACCTGGCTGCTGAGCTAATGGGCAATTCTTTATGCAGAAGTCAGGAGTGTTACTTTCTTTTTTTTTTTTTTTTTTTTTGAGACGGAGTCTGGCTCTGTCGCCCGGGCTGGAGTGCAGTGGCCGGATCTCAGGTCACTGCAAGCTCCGCCCCCCGGGTTTACGCCATTCTCCTGCCTCAGCCTCCCGAGTAGCTGGGACTACAGGCGCCCGCCGCCTCGCCCCGGCTAGTTTTTTTTTTTTTTTTTTTTTGTATTTTTTAGTAGAGACGGGGTTTCACCGTGTTCGCCAGGATGGTCTCGATCTCCTGACCTAGTGATCCGCCCGTCTCGGCCTCCCAAAGTGCTGGGATTACTTTCTAAGAGTCCTGATGAACATTGGGTGGCATTGATTAGTCCCTGCTTTTCCCAGGAAGTTAGAAAGAATTTGTATACATCTTTTTGTAAAAGACTCAGGTTACACTCCTGCTGCCACCATTGTTATCAAGATATCAATAATCTGAATTAATTTCATCATCATCAATACTAGCTGAGCTAATAAATCTAGAGAAGCCAGGTGTCTTCGTGCCTTTTTCTAGGACGAGTGTTACTCAGAGTCTCCCATGACTATTTGCTGATGAAAGGTTATAATAGATTTAATAACATCTGAGAAAGTAAAGAGCTAATTTTGTAAGTGAAAGCGAGATGCTTCTTTGTACAAACGTTTGTAGAGACAGCATTTTTCATTTTCCAGATTTTCTATTTCCCCATTTTAATATTGAAATAGAAGCAAAATGCTCCCCACCAAGTGCATTTCTACAGCTTGTTCTGTGTCTCACGTTGCCTGTCAGCCTGTGATTCTACATTCCACAATGCCCTGCGGGAGAAAGAAATTGTGTCCAGACGCAGCCATGGGAATGGAATTTCCCATACCTTGAGAGTGACCTCCAATTTGACCTTAAAATTAAAAACTTGTTTGTGAACTCCTGAGAGGGAAAAAGAAGTATATAACAGTAGCTGCTGTTTAAAAATATAATTGGCAAGCATAGTATAGAAACAACACATGAGTCAGTCATGGGCTCCCTTAGATCCCAACAACTCACAGCCCAGATTTCCTGTGTTTTCCTGCCCATGAATGGGTGAACCACCCGTGTAAACATCCAGGAGGGAAAAGAACTATTCCTTTCTAATCCCCATTTGCACTGGTAACTTTTCCCCAGTGTTTGTTTAAGAACTGGCATCTCTCACTCATTCAGTCACAGTCTGAGAATTTGTCATCAGGCTCATTTGTGCTTAAGAGCATAGATTGGAGGTCTGGCACTAGAAAAGGCTTGAGTCTCAACTCTATCATTTGCCAGCTGTGTGACCTCAGTTTCCTGATCTGTAAAATGGTGATAAACAGTGGTAGAATAGTCCCCCTTATCAGCAGGGTATGTGTCCCACGATCCCCAGTGGATACCTGAAACCACAGATAGTACCAAGCCCTATCCTATGCATACATACCTAAGATAAAGTTTAATTTATAAATTAGGCAAAGTAAAAGATTGACAACACTCACTAATAAAGTAGAACAATTATAACAATATACTGTAATAAAAGTTTTATGAATGTGGTCTCTCTCTCTCGAAATACTGTAATATTTTCAGACCATGGTTGATGTTAGGTAACTGAAACCATGGAAGGTGAAACTGTAGAAAAAGGGGAACTACTGTATATACCTAATACTGTTGTTTTGAGCAGAAAATATTATATACTGGTACCTCACTTCACTAATAGTCTATGTCATGAATTTTTCTTCTTACGGAAATTGCTGAATGACTACCATTCCTTATGATCAAGAGAGCTTTTAGATGCTGTATCTATTTCTGCCCTATGAGAAAACGATGAACAAAAAGGTATGTTACTAATGTTGTCAACAATATGTCACATTTCACAGTTTACGGATGTATTCATGTCACATTATTTAATCCTTGCAATAATCTTGTTATTAATCTTTCGATGGCTATTATTGCCTGTATTGTCCAGATGATACATTACTACCTCTATTAATGTATTGAGATGTAAAGTCCAAACATTGTAAGTGACTGATTCAAGTTCAGATATTGTCTGTACAACTAGACTATGGATTTGAGAACAGCCCTGCCTTAGGAAGTCCTTTGCCATTTCAGTTATAGCAGGTGGACAAAATAAAAGTACTTACTGGGAATTCTTTTTTTAATTTTTATTCTTTATTTATTATGACTATTATTTTGAGATGGAGTCTCGCTCTGTTGCAAGGCTGGGGTGCAGTGGTGGGATCTTGCTTCACTGCAACCTCCGCCTCCTGGGTTCAAGCAATTCTCCTGCCTCAGCCTCCTGAGGAGCTGGGACTACAGGCACACATCACCACGTCTGGCTAATTTTTTTTTTCTTTTTCTTTTTCTTTTTGAGACGGAGTCTCGCTCTGTTGCTCAGGCTGGAGTGCAGTGGCGCGATCTCGGCTCACTGCAAGCTCCGCCTCCCGGGTTCCCGCCATTCTCCTGCCTCAGCCTCCCGAGTAGCTGGGACTACAGGCACCCGCCTCCATGCCTGGCTAATTTTTTTGTATTTTTAGTAGAGATGGGGTTTCACTGTATTAGCCAGGATGGTCTCGATCTCCTGACCTCCTGATCTGCCCGCCTCGGCCTCCCAAAGTGCTGGGATTACAGGCGTGAGCCACCGCGCCTGGCTACGTCTGGCTAATTTTTATTTTGTATTTTTAGTAGAGACAGGGTTTCGTCATATTGGCCAGGCTGGTCTAGAACTCTGGCATCAACTGATTCGCCCGCCTCACCCTGGATTTGCCTCCAGGATGCTGCAATTGATAGGGAACATACGGGTATGTGATTGCTTGACTTGTTTCTTGCTATACTGAAATTTCCATCTTATTGAAAGTAAAGAAATCTTAATACGGGCTAGACCAGAGAGAGTAGATTTTCCTAATTTTCCAGACTCTAAAACAACAGTTTCTTTACTCCCAGCTAGCCAGCCAGCCACAGCTGATGGGCCAGGTTAGTTACCAACACAGGTGCAACCAATCCACTGCATGGCAAATCACAGTGACTTTTTCAAGAACTTAAACTAGTAACACAGGCATTAAGGAAGTTGCATGTTGCGTCAGGCTACCATAAGAATAATAAATAAAATGCAAGGACTCCTGTTGATGAGATCCAAAAATATAGCCTGCTTCTTATCTGTCTTTATGATAAATCCCTTTTACTTAAACTAGCCGATTTGCAACAAAACCATCTTTGAATCAGAGCTCCTCTGCTGAAGGAATCAGCTGGGAGGGAATATTGTGGGCTTGAGAAATCAGGTGAGGGTTCATTAAAGAGGGAGGCAAAGCCAGTGTGGGTTACAGAAGTAACCCACTGCACACTGCCTTTGCTGGGAATTCTAAACTAATTATCTACCACTGATAATCAAATCAAAGACCTGGGTCATGCATGGTCTACCATGCTAGTGACTGGTAAACATTTCCATGTCAGCCAAGAAAGCATTATAATTCAGTGTCAGTGTTTTTTGTTTGTTTCTTTGACGTTCTTGTATGTTGCAATATTTTGAGATAGTTTGCTAAAAGTTGGATTTATTTGTTGTTGTTTTTGTTTGTTTTCTTCTTTTGCCTAAATGAAGAACTGTTGGTGGACTCAGCTCTTCACTAGTTGACACAGTCCTGCATAGCAAAAGGCCAGGTTGTCTTGGGTTGTCTAAGCTATGAAAAAAAAAATTTTGTTTTTGGCACACAAAGTGATAGACATTAGAGTTTTCAAAAGGTTGAAAGAGTTGTTTTTATGTGTATTTCATGCTGCTTAATAACTGCTTTAACCTGCTGATATAGGTCTGAATTATCCTAATATCCTATTTAATTGAGGACCAGCTATGTGTCCAGAACTCTGCAAGAATCCATGAAGCATATTTTCTTCTCTAAATGACACAACATGGTTCCTGCCACAAGGTGCTGAAAATCTAGCAGACGTTAAATGTCTTCCAGACACTTTCAAGAACAATACAAGACAAAATATAATCAAATGTGATACTGTGTTTTATAACTGGCAAACACTACAGGAGTTAGAGAAGCCAACAGTGGACTGCAGCAGCCGGGGAGGGAGACAGGAAACCTGTCCTGCTTTCACCTGCTCCATTCACCTCCTAGTCCAGAAAGGGTACTCCAAGTACTAAAGACCACTGTATTTCATATATATCACATTTTATAAAAGTGGAATTGTGATGTATATACTATTTTAACCTTTTTTCACTTAATTTTACTTGAACATATACTGAATTGTTATATAGTATTTCATATTTCTTAGTTTCCCTCCTGCTGGACACTTTTTTTTTCCCAGTTTTTACCAATAGAGGAAACCTAAAATAAGCATCCTTGTGACACTATAGAAGTATTTGTGTAAACCTCTGATTATTTTTTCCATGGAATAACCTACTAGAGGAAAACACATTTCTCAATCAGACCAAAGGTAAGCTTTAAGGCAGTTTTAAATATTAAAGCAAAGGAAGAAAACATAATAAAAATTATCAATAATTTTGGGCTTATAAAAATGAGACTCTTTGTTTCCATTTTTGCCTATACCTGAGGACATGCCTGCTATCTAGCTACAGATCTGATAAGTGGGCAGAATAATTGGCCACTATTATATTTGTTGTGTAGAAGCAAGGAGTTGGGGGATTTATGTTAGTCTTCACAGTCTAAAGGTACCATCAGATATGGAAGGCAAGTATATAAATTGTCCATTTGAAACTAGAAGATCCATGAGGTCTTATTCTCAGAGGTCTCCTTGGCTTTGAGATCTTTCCTCATGTAACTGACATGCTCAGCTCCACCTCACATGCAGAATCAGGCTTCAAGAGATTGAGACAGAATGAAGAGATGATCCAATATACCTTTAAAAATCCCCCAATCTTTTCATTTTATTTAGGTAAGAAATTTTTAAAGGATGAATGCCATTTAAGCTTATTAAGAAGCTTATTTGTTCTAACATAACACACAAAAACACATTGGTGAATTATCAAGCTGACAATGCACTTAGTAATGAGTAAGGATTAATGTCTTTGCAGAAATGTGATTCATGAATAAAAACTGGCGCAAAATTAAACTCTAGACATACACAGTCATTTGTAATCTTTAAAAAGACTGTGCTGAGTTGTGAATTATTTTTGCATGGGACTGAGGTAAGAGTTATGAAAATATGAGGTGAGAAGACGTGTTAGGGGGTTAGTCTTTTGTACCTTTAGGGCCGTACTTAAAGCCTCACCACTAGATGGGTTGCCACAGCTTGCTGCTGTCTGCCCTGCCTCTAGCCTTTAAGTTAGACCAACACAACTACCTAGAGGTCAGCAGCAAATGTCTGTATTGTTTGTGCCTAGACCTTCCCTCTTCATTGCCAGTCCATTTTTTCCAGCACTATTTCCAACAAATTTAAAACTCCTAGGAATTGCTATGGTTTGAATTGTGTCCCCCAAAAAGTTGTTGAAGTTCTAGCCCCCAGAACCTGTGAATGTGACCTTATTCGGAAATAGAGTCTTTAAAAATGATCAAGTGACAATGAGGTTGTTAAGGTGGGCCCTAATATCCAATAGACTGTGTCCTTAGAAAAAGCGGCAGTTTGTACACAGATACACACACACACACACACACACGGAGAATGCCTTGTGAACATGAAGGCACAGATTGAAGTGATCCTATGAGCTGAGGAACACCAAAGATTGTCAGCAACCCACCAAGAGCTAGAAGAGGCATAGAATAGATTCTTCTTCACTGCCCTTAGAAGAAACCAGTCTGGTCAACACCTTGATTTTGGAGATCTACTAGCCTCCAAAACTATGAGATGATTAAGTTTCTGTGTTTAAGCCACTGGCTTTGCGGTGCCTTATTATGCCAGTGCTAGCAAACTAACACAGTATGCTTAGTGACTCTGAACCTGACTTTGTCGTATGTACTCAATCTCTCTAGGGTTTAACCCCTACTTCTCCTAAAGGACTCTAATTTTCAATCTACCACCCTTCTATCCTAGTCCTGGCTCCCAGGAACCATTCTTGGCTTGGCCATGAGGCCCTTATACTCTTGCCCAGCTATGTCTTGCCTTGTTATACAGGAGAAATTTAACATTGACACTGTAAGATATACAGCCCATACTCAAAGTTTCCTCACTGATTCCAAAATATCCTTTATAGCTGAGATTCTGTTTTTTGGATTCAAGATCTAATCAGAGATCACATATTACATTTGGTCAGTATGTGCTTTAGTCTATTCTTCTTCATCTTTTATAATGACATTTTTGAAGATCTCAGGAAAGTTATGTAGAATTCCTTGTAATCTAGATTTGCTCCATTGTTTTCTCATGACTAGACCCAGATTTAATATTTTTGACAAATTTATTACACAGATGATGCTCTATATTAGAGGACTCGTGATAACAGTTTGTTTAATAATTGATCATGCTAAGTTTTCACCATGTTGTTAAAGTGATGTCCACCAGACTGTTCAATTGTAAAGATACTTTTTTTCCTTTCTGATTAATAAATAATACATTGGGTGGTACTTTGAGATTTTGAGAATTTTTCTCAATCAGATTTTACATATTTTTTAAACCCTTAATTTTAAAATAATTATAGATACACAAAAGGTTGCAAAAGATAAATACGGCAAGGTCCTGTACACCCTTGACCTTGCTTTCTGCAAAATTAACACCTTGCATAGTGATAGTCCACTACCAAAACCAGGAACGTTTTTGTTGTTGTTGTTATACTTTAAGTTCTAGGGTACAGGTGCACAACGTGCAGGTTTGTTACATATGTATACATGTGACATGTTGGTGTGCTGCACCCATTAACTCGTCATTTACATTATGTATATCTCCTAATGCTATCCCTCCTCCCTCCTCCCACACCATAACAGGCCCCAGTGTGTGATGTTCCCCACCCTGTGTCCAAGCGATCTCATTGTTTAGTTCCCACCTATAAGTGAGAACATGCGGTGTTTGGTTTTCTGTCCTTGCGATAGTTTGCTGAGAATGATGGTTTCCAGCTGCATCCATGTCCCTACAAAGGACATGAACTCATCCTTTTCTATGGCTGTGTAGTATTCCATAGTGTATATGTGCCACATTTTCTTAATCCAGCCTATCACTGATGGACATTTGGGTTGGTTCCAAGTCTTTGCTATTGTGAATAGTGCCGCAATAAACATACGTGTGCATGTGTCTGTAGAGCAGCATGATTTATAATCCTTTGGGTATATACCCAGTAATGGGATGGCTGGGTCATATGGTATTTCTAGTTATAGATTCTTCAGGAATCGCCGCACTGTCTTTCACAATGGTTGAACTAGTTTATAGTCCCACCAACAGTGTAAAAGTGTTCCTATTTCTCCACATCCTCTCCAGCACCTGTTGTTTCCTGACTTTTTAATGATCACCATTCTAACTGGTGTGAGATGGTATCTTATTGTGGTTTTGATTTGCGTTTCTCTGATGGCCAGTGATGATGAGCATTTTTTCATGTGTCTGTTGGCTGCATAAATGTCTTCTTTTGAGAAGTGTCTGTTCATATCCTTTGCCCATTTTTTAATGGGGTTGTTTGATTTTTTTCTTGTAAACTTGTTTAAGTTCTTTGTAGATTCTAGATATTAGCCCTTTGTCAGATGGTTAGATTGCAAAATTTTTCTCCCATTCTGTAGGTTGCCTGTTCACTCTGATGGTAGTTTCTTTTGCTGTGCAGAAGCTCTTTAGTTTAATTAGATCCCATTTGTCTATTTTGGCTTTTGTTGCCATTGTTTTTGGTGTTTTAGTCATGAAGTCCTTGCCTATGGCCTGAATGGTATTGCCTAGGTTTTCTTCTAGGGTTTTTTATGGTTTTAGGTCTAACATTTAAGTGTTTAATCCATCTTGAATTAATTTTTGTATAAGGTGTAAGGAAGCGATCCAGTTTCAGCTTTCTACATATGGCTAGCCAGTTTTCCCAGCACCATTTATTAAATAGGGAATCCTTTCCCCATTTCTTATTTTTGTCAGGTTTGTCAAAGATCAGATGGTTGTAGATGTGTGGTATTATTTCCAGAGGCTCTATTCTGTTCCATTGGTCTATATCTCTGTTTTGGTACCAGTACCATGCTGTTCTGGTTACTCTAGCCTTGTAGTATAGTTTGAAGTCAGGTAGCATGATGCCTATAGCTTTGTTCTTTTGGCTTAGGATTGTCTTGGCAATGCGGGCTCTTTTTTGGTTCCATATGAACTTTAAAGCAGTTTTTTCCAATTCTGTGAAGAAAGTCATTGGTAGCTTGATGGGGATGGCATTGAATCTAAAAATTACCTTGGGCAGTATGGCCATTTTCACAATATTGATTCTTCCTATCCACGAGCACAGATTCTTCCGTTTGTGTCCTCTTTTATTTTGTTGAGCAGTAGTTTGTAGTTCTCCTTGAAGAGGTCCTTCACATCCCTTGTAAGCTGGATTCCTAGGTATTTTATTCTCTTTGAAGCAATTGTGAATGGGAGTTCATTCATGATTTGACTCTCTGTTTGTCTGTTATTGGTGTATTGCTTTTGATTTTTGCACATTGATTTCATATCCTGAGACTTTGCTGAAGTTGCTTATCAGCTTAAGGAGATTTTGGGCTGAGATTATGGGGTTTTCTAAATATACAATCATGTCATCTGCAAACAGGGACAATTTGACTTCCTCTTTTTCTAGCTGAATACTCTTTATTTTTTTCTCTTGCCTGACTGCCCTGGTCAGAACTTCCAACACTATGTTGAATAGGAGTGGTGAGAGAGGGCATCCCTGTCTTGTGCCAGTTTTCAAAGGGAATGCTTCCAGTTTTTGCCCATTCAGTATGATATTGGCTGTGGGTTTGTCATAAATAGCTCTTATTATTTTGAGATACCTCCCATCAATATCTAGTTTATTGAGAGTTTTTAGCATGAAGGGCTGTTGAATTTTGTCAAAGGCCTTTTCTGCATCTATTGAGATAATCATGTGGTTTTTGTCTTTGGTTGTGTTTATATGATGGATTACATTTATTGATTTGTATATGTTGAACCAGTCTTGCATCCCAGGGATGAAGCCAACTTGATCGTGGTGTATAAGCTTTTTGATGTGCTGCTGGATTCGGTTTACCAGTATTTTATTGAGGATTTTTGCATCGATGTTCATCAGGGATATTGGTCTAAAATTCTCTTTTTCTTTGTTGTGTCTCTGCCAGGCTTTGGTATCAGGATGATGTTGGCCTCATAAAATGAATTAGGGAGGATTCCCGCTTTTTCTATTGATTGGAATAGTTTCAGAAGGAATGGTACCAGCTCCTGTTTGTACTTCTGTAAAATTCGGCTGTGAATCCGTCTGTCCTTGACTTTTTTTGGTTGGTAGGCTATTAATTATTGCCTCAATTTCAGAACCTGTTATTGCAAAACCAGGAACTTTACACTGGTACCATCCACACACTTTATTCAGATTTCATTAGTTTTATAAGCACTCATTTGTATGTATGTTTCTGTGTTGTTTATGCAATTTTATCAAGTGTGTAGCTTCATGTATCTTTCACCATAATCAAAATCTAAAACTGTTTTATTACCAGAGGACTCCCTCATGCTACCCCTTTGTAACCACAGCCACCACCACCACCACCCATCCCTAACTCATGGTGATCAAAATGTTCTCCATCTCTATAATTTTGTTATTTCAGGAATGTTATATAAATGGAATTATACAGTATGTAACCCTCTGGGATTAGTTTTTTTCATTCAGCATAATTCTCTTGCGATCCATCCAAGTTGAGCCCATCAGTAGTTTGCCGCTTTTCTGTTGCTGAGCGGTATTCTACGGTAAAGATGTACCATCACAAAATGATTTCTCACGTGCAGGGATAATCCCTGCTGCAGTTAGTTGCTACTTGGGGGGGTTGCAAAATTAAAATGTCTTTAATGCAAGTATTACCTCACTATAACCATTTCCATATTAAGAATGTGAGCCTCAAGAATGTGAAGCTATAAAAGAATGAATTGAAGTTTCAATCCCAGAGTATCCAACTACAGATCTTGTATTTTGCCTAGTCTACCATATTTACTTGTGCCAGTTTTCACAGTTTTCACTTCCTAAGCACCTATTACGTACCTCCCCATTCTAGGTACAAGAGGTAGAAAAGTGTAAAGACATCAACTGTCCTGATAACCAAAGTTGGCAACTATTCAAATATAGCAGCTGTGTGAACAAGTTTCTAAATGTGGTGAAAAGTATAAAGTCACAAATCTAAGAAGCTCAATGAAGCCATTGCAAGGTAGAGAAAACATAAGAAAAATTATACCCACCTAGGCATAATCCAATTGCTGAACGTCCATGGTTAAAATAAATTCTTAAATGTAGGCAGAGAAAGATACAGAGTGAAATGAAAGAATGATAGTAGATTTTTCTCAGAAACCATTCAAGTTAGGAAAAGAGCAGTAACATCTTGACAGAACTGAAAGAAGAAGAATAAAAAACTATAAACTCAGACTTCTATTCTCCCCCAAAAAATCTTACAAAAATGAACATGAGAAACTTCTGTTTCAGATCAATATGGAGTAATGAGAATCAGATTTACCATCCTACCTAAGGCACTTACACAAACATTTTAGAACTACGAATATTATGAGACATAAAGAGGAAAAAAACATAATAATAAAGGTGTCAATTCATCAAGTACAAATAGCAAAATTAAATGTTCATTTTTTAGCAACACAGCTCAAAATACATGAAACAAAAATTGATGAACTGAAAAGAGAAATAAAGAAATCCATAATTTATTGTTGAAGAATAGTCTTCTTGCAGTAATTGGTAGAATAAGTACACAGAAATCAGTAAGAATATAAAAGAACTAAAAACACTATCAACAACTTGACCTGATGTATATTTAGAGAACATTTCTCCACCAATAACAACAGAATATAAACCTTTCTTTTTAAGTGCACATAACAAACCATATTATAGTCTCAATATCTCAATTAATTTTTAAAACATTGGAAACATACCAAATATGTTCTCTAAACACAGCAAATTCAGTTAGATATCAATTAAATAAATATATTTGAACATTTTCCAAACATTTTTAAACTAAATAGTACGTTTGTAAATAACTCATTGGTCAAAGGAGAAATTTTAAAAAATAGAAATATTTTGACCTGAACAAAAATTAAAACTTGGCACTAAATTTATAGAATATGGCTATGACTATCCTTGGGCAGAATTTGTAGCAATAAATTCTCAGAAAAGGAGAAACACCTCAAATAAAGAATCTGAGTTTTACCCACAAAAAATAAGAGAAAGAAGTACAAGTTAATCATCTCTGTATTATAATGAAGGTAATAAAAAAGATAAGAGCAGAAATCAATGAAATAGAAAACAACAATAGAGAAAATCAATAAAACCAAAAACTGTTTCTTTTAGGAGATAATGAAATTGGCACACCTCTAGATTGATAAGAAAACGAAAGATAAAAATGATCAATATCAGAAATTACTGCATAATTAGGGATTTGAAAGCATTATCAGGGAACATTATGGATAACATTATGCCAATACATTCAGCAATGATGTGGACAAACTCCTCGAAGACCCGAAAATATATAAAGCACACTTATTTTTTTTTTTTTTTTTTTTTTTTTTTTTTTTTTTGAGACGGAGTCTCGCTTTGTCGCCCAGGCTGGAGTGCAGTGGCCGGGTCTCAGCTCACTGCAAGCTCCGCCTCCCGGGTTCACGCCATTCTCCTGCCTCAGCCTCCGGAGTAGCTGGGACTACAGACGCCCGCCACCTCGCCCGGCTAGTTTTTTGTATTTTTAGTAGAGACGGGGTTTCACCATGTTAGCCAGGATGGTCTCGATCTCCTGACCTTGTGATCCGCCCGTCTCAGCCTCCCAAAGTGCTGGGATTACAGGCTTGAGCCACCGCGCCCGGCCATATAAAGCACACTTATAACTCAATACTAATAAGAAAACAACCTAAAAAAAATAGGCAAAAGATATGATCAGCACTTTGATAAAAAAGATATATCCTGGTAAACAAGCACATGAAAAAAATGTTTAACATAATTAGTAAATAGTCAGCGAAATGCAAATTTGAACCACAAAGAGATATTAGCACACAATCCTACTAGGATACTGAAAATTGAAAAGTTCCACATCAAGTGCTGATCGGGGTTTAGAGAAACTAGAGCTCTCATACAATGCTTATGGGAGTGCAAAATGGCATACAGACTGTCCCTGACTTATAATGGTTCTTCTTAGGATTTTTCAACTTTACAATGGTGTGAAAGCAATATGCATTTAGCAGAAATCATACTTTGAAGTTTGAATTTTGATCTTTTCCCAGGCTAGCAATGTTTGGTGTGATATTCCCTAGTAAATCCGGGCAGCAGCAGTGAGCCACAGCTCCCAGTCAGCCACATGATCACACGGTAAACAACTGATGCTCTGCATTTTAAAATTTATTTTCAACTTAAGATGGTTTACTGGTGTGTAACTCCATCATAAGTTGAAGATCTCTGGTATTTATTTACTTGAGAGAAATAAAAATATGTCCAGACATGTATACAGAGTTCATAACAACTTCATCCACAATAACAAAAAACTGGAACGGATTCAGTTTTGAATCCATTGATTGCCATTAACTGGGCAATCAATAAACTAATTGTGTTATGTTCATATGAAGAAGTATTACTTATCCATAAAATACAGTGAATTTCATTGTGCTAATGTTTGCACAACATCACCACATGTTTTCATATATGTCAAAACTCACCAGATATTATACTCAAAATTGATGATTTTTTGGTATGTGATTTATACCTCAATATAGCTAATATATAGATAGATGTAGACATGTTAAAAATATTAATACATAAGCATATGTAAATGCAAGTATTTTGGAACTGAGGAATGAATTCAAAGCTAAAAGTATAGATTTGTGAGTCCAAAGCAAGGACAACTTTAAGCCATAATTTTTGCAGGAATCATGAAAGGAAGGCATGGTTTATAATATTATTACCTTTTACAGATAAGGAAACAGGCTCACTATTTTTTTTTTTTTTTTTTTTTTTTAGCCAAGGTCTCACTCTGTCACCCAGGATGGAGTGCAGTGGCGCAGTCTCAGTTCACTGCAACCTCCTCTTCCTGAGTTCAAGCAATTCTCCTACCTCAGCCTCCTGAATAGCTGGGACTACAGGCATGTGCCACCATGCCTGGCTAATTTTTGTATTTTTTTGGTAGAAACAGGGTTTCACCATGTTGGCCAGGCTGGCCTCGAACTCCTGACCTCATGTGATCTGCCCACCTTGGCCTCCCAAAATGCTGGGATTACAGGCATGAGCCACTATGCCCAGCCAGGCTCACATTTATTATGTGATTTGTCTGCAGTTATACAACTATTTTTAAAAGCCACAACAAGGATTCTATTATTCTAATGATATATGTATATGTATGTGTAATCTATATATACAATGGAATTGTAAAGGAATTGTCAAGTTCCATCTATTAAAAAGTTAGATCAGCATTTACTTACCTTTTGTAACCCACTCAACTCCTCAAAAAGCATAGGCAGGAAGTAGTGACCAAAGACCATTTCTGTCCCTCAATATTCATTTTCAATGAATATCCTTCTTACCCACATAGAAATATACAAGCATAGAAGCAATACACATACACTCCTCAAAGGGCCAAGTAATTAGATAGATGAGTATTGATTGGTGGATGGGGACAAGGGAGATCAGGGTATCAACGAGAGAATAATGAAGGAGGCACATGAAAAATTGAGGATGGGCGTTGTGACCAAGAAAACCTAGAATCTCCATGATCCTGAATCGTCTGTTATTTTGTCATTTGGTAGTTAAATTTGCAGCCTCAAAGTCTTTTTAATGATGAACTTTGGGGGCTACATTTGCATGTACAGACATTAACAAATTCCTTATTCTAATTAACTCAAAAATTAACACAGATTTAAAAATAAACATTAACTTTGTATGACCAAAACAATTATCAGGGATCAGGAAAAGAAACTACATAAAAGCATGAGCTTAGCAGACAAAAGCGTGTCTGCTGTTACAGATTTGCAAACAGCATTCAGCATGGACTAAAATACAGGCAAAATGAACACACACGAAGAATGTGATAAATTTTTATGCAAGTATAATTTTGTTCCAGATAGGCCACAATTCTTTTTAAAAATGAAATGACTTTAAAAATCTAGCAAAGGAGCTGGTAATGAGTACACAGCTCCTCATATTTCTTTTGAGAAATTAAATTAAACCATTTTTCATTTTGATGGGCAAAAAAAAAAAAGTCAAAAGCCCTAAAAACAATAGCATTTTTGGTTTTTGAAACAGTAAGCAAAGTCCTTCTCATTTTGCTCAAAGATTCACTCCCTGAGTGTGGCTCTGTCATCATGGAATATACGTGTGTTTTTATGGCTGTTATAAACCCATGAATTCCAGGGCTTATGACAGAGAGACTAAACTGCCTTTAACGATGGTGGCATGAACAGTAACTCGACATAGTATATGCCATACTGCACAAAATAGATCATAACATCATCAAATTGGATATTAGAACGGAAACCTCTATATCTGTACATATTAATGAAAATGGTAGGCTTCAGAACCACCATAGTGGTTGCTGAGAAAAAAAAATCAACCCGGAAACAATCTTATGATTTGAAGAACAGATCATCACAATGCAACTGAACTGCTTCAAATCCCCGTGGTATTTGAGGTGGGGATCGGGCAGGGGGAGAAGAGAGAGCCTGGGGTAAGAAATGTTGTGTTCACATAACTGGCTTTATAGACGTTCAGCAGTAGCACCTTGCCATTCCTGTGGCTCCAGCCTGTTAATATATTGTCCTACAGAAGGAATTCTGGCAGTCAGCTTGTGTGGGGTGTAAAGAAACATTTTTGAAATCCTAACTGAAGCATACAGTGATTCTTCTAGGGAAAATTTTGTTTTTTAAGTTATAACCCAGAGGGATGCGGGGTATGGGAAAAGGAGGGACAAAATGGAGGATTGGGGGAGAGATAGCAGGGGAAAAATTTCAAGATTTCCTACTTCATGCTGCGGCTGTCTTGCTCCATTACTTCCCATGATGAGCAGGAGTGTTTTAGGGGCTTTTTCTGCAGCAGGTCAATGTTCTCTGTAAAGAGAAGCAACAGGAAGAGGGCAATGGTTTTGTGCTGTGAAGGAAAAATACAGAAACCTGTTAAAGGGAAAGACACTGAGAATAATATTCCTTAGGATCTCTTCCCTCCTGTAGCTTTTTTGTACTTGCCGAACATTATTTCAAGGACAAATAGTTGTCCTTTCATGGCATGCAACTGAAGGAGCTTGGTATTTGGATTGGATAGATGGAGGGAGAGATTTAATTTATTTTACTTTTGTAGATATAAAAAGTGTACTTCACTGTATACACAATTACACATTGTTTATCATTTTTATATGGAACACCAACCATTCATAATGTTTTTACTCACAAGGGCTTAGAAACAAGGCTACTGAAGAACATACAGTGAGTAGTTACTGGAATAGGCATATGAAAAAGCAAAATAGAAGTTCAATTTTGGAAAAGATTCAATACCAATGAAATAAACTCAGGTAATGAACAGAAGGAAGGAGGAAACAATAACATTAAAAAGAGGAAAGGGTTGATTTAAGTATTGCTCTAAGGGGACTCCACCAAGGTAGATTCTTGGAGAACTAAATGTTACTAACAGGCTTCAACTTGGGAGAAATCAGTTAAGTTAGCAATAACATTTGTCTTCATCTTGCAGTTTTCCTCTCAGGATCTCCAAGCACCTCACATATATACTAGAAGCTAATAGTTCCTGACAATGGTAACTGCTAAACATTTGAACCCAGTTGACAAGGGAGCTTGAAGCACCTATTCTGAAATCCTTCAAATAGAGTAGCTCCTTATTTATCCAGAATTGTTATAGGCCACTGGTTTCCAAGCTTTAGCTTGCATCAGAATCGCCTGGAGGACTTGCTAACACATGGATTTCTGGGTCCACTCCCAGAGTTTCTGATTCAGTTGGTCTGGACAGTGGATGGGCTGGAGAGTTGGCATTTTTGACAAGTTTGGAGTGAGGCTGATGGTGTGGATCCAGGGAACACACATTGAGAAGCACTGGTTTGGGCACAGCTCTGTCTAATAATGGCAATAACCACCATCTGTTGAGTTCTAATGATACACAGGCCATGTGTACTCTATTAGGTGGATACTACTTTCACCCCCATTGTATTGAGACAGGAAAAAGGAAGAAACTGGTCAGGCAGGCAGTTAGGGTAGATCCTCGGTTGAATTCTTTCAAACAAAAGAACTGCAGGCGCAGATAAGGGAACTTGCATGAGGGGCTTGCCTAAGACATGCCCACAGCTGCACAGATAAGAAAGACTACACAGGATACTTGCCCAGACATGCCCACAAGGGAAAATTCCGTCCCCTGACACATGCACATTGAGGAGAACAAAGCAATACGGAGTAACTCAAACCAAGGGCCCACATGCGCACTAGGAGGATGGGTTGGAGCTACCAGAAATTCGTGACTTATGCAAATCATATGCCCTGCCCTCGTTGGTTTTTTTAATAAAAGCCTTTGCATTCACTGTAAAAAGGGCAACCCTCTTCCAGGGCCCCTCTCTGCAGTGGAGAACTTTCTTCTTTCACTTTTGCTCCAACCTCACACATGGTGTCTTCTCTCCTTAACTTTCTTGGTCCTGAGACAAAGGATGCTGGGCACTAACTCAGGCAATAAGAGACTGCTATATTGTGGTGCATTGGCAAGACTGTAACAGTACCAAGGGTGAATGTAAAGATGAGAGACAATAAACCATCACTCAAATCACTCAGCATGTAGGGGCAGCACTGATGTCTAGACATGAGTTGGCCTGAATCGAGTCCTTCACTCTGAACTACTACATTGTGCTGAGTGAGTAGTAATGGGGATATGCATAGTCTCTAGAAAACTGACTGTAAATTCCAGGCTATAAACCACACAAGATGCAGGAAAAAAGGCCACGCACAAAATATAAAGAAAGTAAATGTTGTTTTTAAGGTGTCATAATTTTTTGAACTCACTTCAATGCGTAAGACCCCATCTTTACTACAGGAATTAGTCATGAAGTGTACTGCTGTTACCCAAATATCAGCTGTCCCTTTATTCTTGTTTCCAAGCTTCTCCCCACTCTTGGCACCACCAAAAATAAAAATCCACTGATACAAAATCATGTTAGAGTGATGTCGATTATTCAGAGAATGGAGGGAAAAGCTCGCCATGTCCCTGACCATCTTCCATTGAGCCTTCAGCCCCATTGCTCCTGTCCCCTGGATTCGTTCTTTCTCCTTCCCATATGCAGAGTCCTTTTGCCTCCTTTTAATACACAGAGTTTCTTTCCTTCCTGAAAACTGGGTACCACCCAGGTACCCCCAGATCCTGGAGGCTACTTTTATTCCATATTAGGCTCTTCCAAAATGGTCTCCCTACAAATAAATTTTCATATCAGCTTCTTGACATAATAATATGTTCTCCATGTGATTACACAGAAAACCTTTAAGAAAGTTTCCAGTAATTTCAAGTGGAGAGTTTAAACACCAGAGATCTGTACTGTCTACGTGTAGCTATTGAGTACTTGGAAAGCATTCAAAAGGCACTGTGCTGGATTTTTAAAACACACACTGCATTTCAAAGACTTCGTATTAAAAAAGAATATGAAATATCTCATTAACAAGTGTTTACATTGATTACCTATTGAAAGGATAACATTTTAGATATATTGAATTAAATAGGATATATTATTGAAATAAATTTTACCTCCTTTTATGTTTGTTATTGTGACCAGTAGTACATTTTTAAATTGCATATGGCCACACGCGGTGGCTCATGCCTGTAATCCCAACATTTTGGGAGGCCAAGGCGGGTGGATCACAAGGTCAGGAGCTCAAGATGAGCCTGGCCAAGATGGTGAAACCTACCTCTACTAAAAATACAAAAATTAGCCATTGTGCCACGCATCTGTAATCCCAGCTACTCGGGAGGCTGAGGCAGGGAATTGCTTGAGGCAGGGAATTGCTTGAACCCAGGAGGTGGAGGTTGCAATGAGCCCAGATGGCACCACTGCACTCCAGTGTGGGCAAGAGCGAGACTCCATCTCAAAAAAAAAAAAAAAAATGGCATATGTGGCTAGCATTATATTTCTATCAGACAGAACTGTTGTAGATTCTAAAGAAAACAAAACAAACTGACATCTGGAGAATATGTAAGGCTGATTTTTTCTGAAAGAAAGTGGATTGAAAAGTCATTCTTTACCTGCAGAATAACCAGAGAAGATCTACTATCTACTTATTTTCACATAGCAAATGTCACGACTCTGGTCTTTAAGAGCTTCAGCTATTGCTGACCTGAGCACTTGACACTGGAGTCAGTGGACAAGACTGTAACCTGAGGATAATTCTTAGTACATCTGATATTGCACTTATGTTATGCTTTACAATGCATAGCATTGTAAATATCTGATGAATGAACCAATGGATATAAAATATCTTCCTTATTTAGACTCTAAGCATTTTTGGTGGCAAGATTTATGCTTTTTATTCATTTTTCTTCATTGCACAGTGCGTTGTGCACAGCAGGGGCTCAGCAAATATTTGCTGATAGAGTGACAGCATGAGAATACTGCTGAGAAAGAGAGTGGGTGAGGAGGTGAAGACCCATGCCACCTGGGACTATTTGGTTTGGCTAACCATAAACACAGTTCGAATCAACAAACCCACTAAAGAGGGCTCAGCTTCATCCTCCTTAAAGCCACAGGTTGGTGCTTGTACCTTAATTAGTTACGAATTGTTTGATTCGGCATGCCATTTAATGTTTGTGAAACTTTCTCCAGGTTACAGTTTCCATGGTAGGAAATGAGTCCAGGGTGTATTTTTTCATGAAAGATTTCTGCAACCAAAGAAGAGGCTTGAAATCTAAAATATCTGTGATTCCCTTGTGCTAACTGTGAAGAAAGGACACTCAGGCATTTAGAAATGTAAGGATCATCAACCAGTTAGCGATGGACAATCTGGTCCAAGCTACATGGAGGATTTTCACAGATATTTACAATTCTCCTCCCCTTCTCCCTTCATGTTTTCTCTTCATCCTATCCAAATTTAAAGAATAAATTTGCACAAAAATAGTAAAGACACTGTATTTTTTTAAAATAAGGTTTTTATTTAGCAAAAGTAAGAACACAAACAATTTACAAGAATAGGAAATGCAGAAAAAAATAGTTCTAGATTATACAGCAAGCTGGCCAAATGTGTGCTTCAGGTATCAGCAAATGTAGAGCAAGAGAAAGGTTTTGTTTTGTTTTGTTTTTTAAGCATGTGATGTTTCAGATATTTTCAAAGGAACATTCAGGTAAGCATCATCAATAAAAACCTGATCAGACTTATTATTATTCTGTTGTTTATTGTTGTTTGTATTTTGAATTAAATATGAGGGTGAACACCATAATATTTTGTTTGTTTCTGGCCGGGCGCGGTGGCTCAAGCCTGTAATACCAGCACTTTGGGAGGCCGAGACGGGTGGATCACGAGGTCAGGAGATCACATCCTGGCTAACACGGTGAAACCCCGTCTCTACTAAAAAATACAAAAAACTAGCCGGGCGAGGTGGCGGGCGCCTATAGTCCCAGCTACACAGGAGGCTGAGGCAGGAGAATGGCGTAAACCCGGGAGGCGGAGCTTGCAGTGAGCTGAGATCCGGCCACTGCACTCCAGCCCGGGCGACAGAGCGAGACTCCGTCTCAAAAAAAAAAAAAAAAAAAAAAAAAAAAAAAAAAAAAAATATATATATATATATATATATATATATATATATATATATTTTGTTTGTTTCATTTTGTTCTGAGAAAGGGTTTCTCTCTGTCACCCAGGTTGGAGTGCAGTGGTGTGATCTCAGCTCACTGCAACCTCTACCTAATGGGCTCGAGCAATCCTCCAGTCTCAGCCTTCTGAGTAGCTGGGGACACCATAATTTTAACAGCACATAGATCTTAATCTGGTCCTTGGAGGGTCAAATTATAAAATGATACATTAGCCACACTTGGAAATATGGTGGGTTAATTCAGAGTCTCCACACTGTAACTTTTTGCATTGAAGTTAAATGCACACAGTTATCATGACACCAACCCCCTTAAAGGTGTTCTTCCGTGCATGTTAGATTGACCCCTAAAGAATCCATGGTTAAGATCGTTAGATAGCGTATATTGTTACCATTAACTTTTAATTTTTTTCTTGCATATAACTGAGGAAAACTGGGATAATAAGCAAGATCCTGAGATCATAAAATTATCTGTATCAGGGAGACTTTTCGGGTAGTCAAAGTATTCTGTTTGACACAATATAATGGTGAATACATGTCATTATACATTGGTTGAAACCCATAGAACACACAAGAGTGAACTTTAATGTAAACTCTGGACTTGGGTTGATAATGGTGGGTACACGTTCATTCATTGGTGGTAACAAAGGTACTGCACTGATGTGGGACACTAATGGCAGGGGAGGCTGTGTGTGTGTGGCACAGAGGGGTTAAGTGGGAACTCTGTACTTTATACTCAATTTTGCTGTGAACCCAAAACTACTCTAAAAAATAAAGCCTACTAATTAAATATGTAATCCATCATGCATTGCTTAACCACAAAGATATATTCTGAGAATATGTCCTTAGGTGAATTCGTCATTGTGCAAACACAAGAGTGTACACACACGAACCTGAATGGCGTAGCCCACTGCACACCTAGGCTACAGGGTAGAGCCTGTTATTCTTAGGCTACAAACCTGTATAGCATGTTGTTGTACTGAATACTGCAGGCAACTGTAACACAATAGTATTTGTGTATATCAACAGAAAATTTTAAATGGTATAAAAAATTTAAAAACACCTGTATAGGAACTTACTATGAATAGAGCTTGCAGGACTGAAAGTTTCTCCAGGTAAGTTAGTGAGTGAGTGGTGAGTGAATGTGAAGGCCTGGAACATTACTGTCCACTACTATACACTTTATAGATACTGCACACTTAGACTACACTAAGTTTATTTTTTAAACTTTTTTATTTCTTTAATAATAAATTAGAGAAAGCTTACTGTGACTTTTTTACTTCTTAAACTTTTTATTTTTCAAAACTTTTTGACTCTTTTATAATGACACTTAGCTTAAAACATAAGCACAGCAACTATGCAAAAACACTTTTTTATATCCTTATTCCATAAGCTGTTTCTTATTTTTATTTTTGTTTACTTTTTAAACTTTTTGTTAAAAAACAAAGACACAAACACACACATTAGCCTATGCCTACATCGGGTCAGGATCATCAATATCACTGTCTCCCATCTCTGCATCTTGTCCCACAGGAAAGTTTTCAGGGACAATAACACACAAGGAGCTGTCATCTCCTATAATAATAGTGCCTTCTTCTGGAATATCTACTGAAAAAGCTGCCTGAGGCTGCTTTGCAGTTAACTTTGTTTTAATAAATAGAAGACATATACTCCAAAATAATGATTAAAAAGTATTGTATTGTAAATACGTAAACCAGCAACGTAGTCATGTATTATCAAATAGTGTGTTCAGTACATAATTGTATGTGCTATAATTTTATACAACTGACTGGCAATACAGTAGGTTTATTTACACTAACATCACTACAAACACGTGTTTAACGCATTGTGACAGGACATTATGATGGGGCTACGACATCACTAGGCCAGTTTCATTATCATCATATGTGGCCACTGTCGTATATGCGGTTTCTCGTCCTGTGGCGCATGACTGTACACATACACACACACACACACACACACACACACAAAGACTAGCTCAAAACACACTTCCTACTTACTGGGAGCTTTCTGTACTAAAAATGATGATGGAAAATGGATGATGCAGTATTGAGTATCAGTCAACCCAACAAGAGAAGAAAGACATCTTATCTCACAGACGAAGGGATAAAAAAGCAATCTTAAAGAAGGAAAGTGGCCGGGCGCGGTGGCTCACGCCTGTAATCCCAGCACTTTGGGAGGCCGAGACGGGCGGATCACGAGGTCAGGAGATCGAGACCATCCTGGCTAACACGGTGAAACCCCGTCTCTACTAAAAAATACAAAAAACTAGCCGGGCGAGGTGGCGGGCGCCTGTAGTCCCAGCTACTCGGGAGGCTGAGGCAGGAGAATGGCGTGAACCCGGGAGGCGGAGCTTGCAGTGAGCTGAGATCCGGCCACTGCACTCCAGCCTGGGTGACAGAGCGAGACTCCGTCTCAAAAAAGAAACAAAAAAAAAAAAAAAAAAGAAGGAAAGAGAGAAAAAGAGAGTATGGGAGTGGGAGCGAAGAAAGAAGGGAAGAAAGAGAGTCCTATTGAAAAAATTACCCTGGGAAATGGTCACCCTGAGGTTTTGCCACGCTGACAGTAAGTGTATATGGCCTTGCAGTCTAGTTGTGGGAGGTGATGACTGCTATCCATTGTAAGGTCCAGGATGGCAGTATTAGCCATGTCATAATCACTCAGAGAATAGCCTCAGACTAGTTGAGATTAATAGAATAAACAAGGCATTAAAAAACCAGTCAGAAAAAAGAGCATTTAGAACTCTGCTTACCCATAGGAAAAAACAGACTGAAAATACAAAAGAACAAAATAATAGTAATAGTAGTAACAAGAATTGGGATCCCAGACACCAGCAACAAAAATCTATACAAATCCATTATTAAGAATAAATGCACTGAAGTAGAGGTGTTTGTACCACTGCAGGGGATAATTTTTAAAACCAGCTTTGAGTGGATTTTGTTTTTTGTTTTTTTTGTGTGTGTGTGTGTGGGGTTTTTTTTGTTTTTTTTTTTTGTTTTTTTTTTTTTTTTCCATAATGAGATGATCTCAGGTAAGGGAAAGTTTAGGCTGAATGTCAAGAAAAAAATTCCTGACTGTGAGAACTCCTGGATTACAAAGTGGTCTCTCAAGGGAAGGAGCAGAAACACCATCTGCACTGCTCTGGGAATAGGTTTGTTAGTTAAATTGTACTCCTTTTCTTAGTTGACTGCTTGACATTTCAGCAACAGAGCCAAATAATTCATGGGTCAACTAAGAAGAGTGCTTATTATAATCATCTTTTAAAATCTCCACCAACAGCAGTGAACTAGAAAAAAATATAGTTGCTATTTTATTGTACATGATAAAGACTGTCAGGTCTTTACAGTACGAAATCTCTTCTTCAATACCCTTGGATTGCTTTTTAAATGATCGCTGATATCCATAAAAAAGAATGCCCTGGCAGTGCTAAGAAAATAGCATTTGAGAATTGACTAGAAATAATGAAGAAGAATTGTGTCCACTATTTGTACAAAACTGCTGGTAGGACCGTAGCCATCCCTTAGACTTCAAATAATAACCTTGCTAATAATAAACTATATTAAAGCCAACAACAAACCAAATGAGTTTTAATTCTCATGGAAGCAGAAAAGAAAAAACAACAGTTAAAGTAAAAGAAGGCTTGCAGAGAATCAATAAATTAAGGACTGCAGATTGTGACATTATTATCCTGTAAATACTCCTTAGTGATTCTTTCAGGATCTCTTCAAACAAAGAAATAGAAAATTAACACCATCCCATCCAATAGCACAGAATGAATTCAATAAAGGTGAGATACTAGTGCTCTTAGGGCCTGGGGCAAATTACTGTGTGCTCTCATCCTCTAACACCTTGAATAGAGTTAGACATGCTCATCAAGGACGGCCTTGAAAGGCAAAAGAAGGCAAGGAGAATTACAAAATGGACAACATGCCATTTGGGCATTGTACAAGGCAGACGGCCTTAACTCCCCATATATATAACCCTCAGGCAGTTTGGGGCACTTGTGTCACCTCCTTTGCCCTACCTGCCACCTGTCTGTAGCTCCAGCCAGTGGAATCTCTGAATATCAGTGATTTTCCAAGCATCAAAAGGAAGAGAAGGAGCATAATCTATGTATCTAAACATGTATAGGTTAACTATCAGAACCAATTGTCATGTTAGGGCAATGTTCCTCAATCACTGAAACTACATAGAAAGAAGAGCAGAAAGGACATGCAATCCTCATGAATGTGTCAAAAATTACATGAATTGCTGTTAAAGTATCTTACTTCTTTCTATTGAAAAAGTCAAATAAAGATGAGAGTCAATAATACAAAAGGTATATACATAAGAAACCATAATGAAATAATTATTCGGATACTTCATGAGCATTGGGTTAAAAACATAGCAAGGTTATATTAGACCATATAACCTACATACAGGTATATAAAAGCACTTCTAATACTATGTCTGAAATAGATATCATCTAGTTCAGCTTCTTTACAGATAACCAATGCTGACCAAGTAAACCTGGGAGGTGACTGAGACCAGACCAATTACAATATCGTATGATGCCCTTTCTCTTCATAATATAGCGAAATATATTTAAAGCTTTTTAGTTAGTTAACTCTATACCCAGACACGATTTTAGGCACAGAGAATGCAATGACAAGCAAGATAGACACAGTTGTCCTTATAGAGGTTACAGTTTGGCTGGAAAGACAAATAATTAAATAAAAATAATAAAATGTGATAAGCATTATGAAGGTGAAGTCTAACATATAGTAGAAACCTAAACTCATTTACAGATCAGGGAAAAGCCCTCAAGGAAATATTTTTAAGTTGAAGCTGAAAGTATGATGTAGACAAGCGTGAGACAGTAGGGATAAAGAGGTATCCTGGACAGTGGCAGAGGCCCTGGGCAAGGGAAAGGGGATGTTAAGTTGGAGACAGAAACAGAAGGGTGAAGAGTGAAGAAAGAGAAGGCCAGGCAGAGGATGGTGAGAGATGACTCTGAAGAGGTGAGTAGGAAGGCCTGAAAGGCCAGGTGAGAGTTTAGGATGGGGTGTGAGAAGCCACTGACAAGTCTTAGTAGGGGAATTGACAACGATTATATATGTGCTTTGCTGTGGTCAGTCTGGCTGCATTGTGAAGAGATGATGGAAAGGGAAAAGAGTAGAGACAAGCATCTCATTGGGAGGAATGGGATGAGATAATGGTAGTAAAGGCAAAATGATATAGGTAGGTTTACCAGGTGAAATGGGGGAGCTTTGTTGACTGGAGATGGGAGCAGTAAGGGAATGGAGAAAGTCAAGACTTTTTCTTAGGTTCAACACATGGGGAAATGCAGAGAGAAGAGAAGATTGCCAAGAGCTATATAGAAATTTGTGTGTGTGTGCGTGTGTGTGTGTGTGCGTGTGTGTGTGTGTGTGTGTGTGTGTTGAACTTACGATGCTAGAAGAGAAATGATAATCCTATCCCCAAAGCTGCCAGGAATTTCCAATGCATAACCCATTATACACCACTAACATCATATGGGAAAGATAATAAAGCATGGAGACTGAAAACATTTTACGAGACTTTTGGAAGAAATGCAAATTTCCTAGAAAGATATTTGCAATCGCAAGCAAATCCTTGGGCAGATGGAGCTAGGAGAGTTGGAAGAGCATTCCCTGAGCAAAACTCCTGTGGTAGGAAACACTCAGGGTGAGTGACAAATGCATTGGGACATTGTGAAAGATGTGTTTGCAGTTGGGCTCAGAGAACACAGAGTATGTGGAATTAGGCGCACCTGTGCATAGCACAAAATGCTTCAAAACAAAACAGTGGTGGCTTCTCTCTCACCAGAGGGGAAACAAATAACAAATGGAAGCTTCAAAATTGCCCCAGGGCCATCACATACAAAGACTGATATGTTGCCTAGCACAAATGACTTTTTCCTTTCTCCCTCCAGCTTCTGGCCAGCACACCTTCTATTTCTGAGTCCCTCTAACTTTGGGAAGAAGCAGAAACAGCCTCTTTGACCAGCTTTGCAGATCAGATTTCTGCTTCTGACTCCATTTCACCACTGTTTCTTTAGAAGGAGAACTTAAACTTTCCAGATGTTCAACCCCTGTGCTCTAGCAAACCTTTTAAAAAATAAATCTTTCATGAAATTCTCCAATACCAGCTTGTCAGCACTTGCTCTTAATTGGTGCCTTAGGGTACCTCCAAACTCAGACCCTCAGACAAGGAGAAGCCAGAAAGCTGTGTGCTGGGAAGATGAAGGGACACTTAGGGGAGTAAGAAAGTGAGGGGACAAAGGGCAGAGAGTCAGTAAAAAGGTGTGTTATCAAGCCAGCTGCCACTGTAGGTGACTGGAAATTAATCAGAGTTACCCCACACAAGAGGTTGGGAGCTGGGGTATTTCTACACCAAATCCCATCAGTCACTGGTTGAGGGCTTTGGGGGTGCGTGTGGGTAGATGAGGGCTGTATATTCTCATAGGAGTAGCAAAGTGTTGGGGAAAAGCCCTCAAGCAAAAAATTAAAAAATTAAAAAGCGTATTCTGGCAGTGGGAGGTCAGCAGGTGTGCACTGATGTGGTAAGGGTGAAGAAATATGGGTGAGACGCTGAGAGTATCTCCTAAAGTCAGCAACAGAGTAGATTCCCCTATATGGGGCAGGGGTAGGGGTAGACTAAATGGTAATTGACAACAGATACACGTGCATCCACAAAACAGAAGAGATGTGTGATTTCACATTTGATGGCTTCTTGAAAACAGAAGAAAGCATACAGAAGCCATTTTATCATGGTACTGGAATGACAGATCAGACAAGAGAAAATACATAACAATTATTTCCTCTGAGAAGGTTAGGAATAACACTGTCAGCGTCTAGGACAGAACAGTGGCTAGCCACTCTTGCACTGCTCTTTTGAGGACGTTGGATTATTAGCAAATGCTATTTGACAGGTACAAGTTTGGGCCATCAGCTTTCCCTAGTTCCTTCCAAGCTCTAAAGATAATAGTTCTACAAACCAACTTAACCCTTATGTGTGAGTGTACACACACACACACACACACACACACACATATCACAGTAGCTTAATTTAATTTTCTAAATTAAATCCTCCAGAGCAGACCCCAGACTTTGAGCTTTACTTCAACTCATCCCCCTGCCTAGTACATCAATCTGCATATTGTCAATGCAGATGATAGACAATGTGAGGCAAGAGGAAGAATCACATACATTTAATGCTTCTCACCTGGACTCACAGTGAACTCATAGTACTGCAGATGTGGCACTAGCCCTAGCACTGAGCTTCCTTGTAGGCTAGATACAGCATTTTCTAAAAATTAAACATGAACTTGAAATTCAGTTGAACTTCCAAGAACTGCGGTTTGAAGTAGTAGGTAAATCACTGTAGGACAGTCCTTCAGGCCAACAGAGTCATCTGACCGAGAGGCAGCTCTATCTGAGGTGCTAGCAAGGCCTCGAGGGGGAACAACAGAAAGAGATGTTGGTCTACCTTGCTCAGCACAGGTGTTATCTCTCCATTTTGATATCTCAACTACCTTCCTTGACACTCTGTGTACACCAAAATCAATAAAGATAAAATTGTACTGTCCAAATATAGTAAAAAGCTGTCAGTGAAGGACAAACAAGGCCACATATTTAAATGTTAGCATTAATCTCTGTACAAGAGGCTCAGATCTATGGAGATTAATGACCCAAATTAGTACGCTAAAGCAGCTTTTCAGTTTCTTAAAAGAAAATTAAGGTGGGGCCCTTCAAGAAGAAGGAAAGTATACATTCATACGAATCTGACTCTGAGGTTCAGAAGTCACAGAGAGCAATTTTAAAAAACTAGACCCCAGGTTACGGGATTCTGAGAGTTACACCTAGGAAGAAGCCTACCACTCTGTAGGTAGCTAGACAGGATCTCATAAAAAGAAAGAGGAATATTGACCAGCCCATGAATTCCTTCCCTTTCCCCATGTCTCCCTTTTCACAAAGCCTGGCAGATGTCTCAAGGTGACTAAGCCTGTACCAAATATCTTACTTTTGCATATTTAAGAACTTCTTTAAAAAGTCTTCAGTATTAATTTTAAACATAGTCCAACAAGGCTAGAATGGTAGTATTATAGGATGTCTTGGAGCACAAGTCCTTGAGTCAGAGGTATCTAAGTTCAAATCTTAACTCTTTCCCACACTGAGTGTATGACCTGCACCTACATACTTTCCTCTTTAAGGATTTACTTTCTTATCTAAAAATGCAAATGACAATAGTATCTACATAAAAGACTTAATGTGATGAGTAAAGGAGCTAATGAATAAAGCATAGTACGTGGCAAGTAGTAAATATTCAATACTTTTCAACTAGTGGTGGTAGGGAGGGTGATAATAATTGTGTTGATGGTTGAAATAGAAGAAAAGTTCAACTTTCATCAGGATGCTAGTAATTAGTGCTGTGTACCTGAGAGTCTCAGCTGTCCTCCTTTCAGGCACATGGTAGGATTGCACTGCCTATCCACTTTAGAGTTAGATGTGACCTTGTGAAACACTGACCACATGAACTATGAACGCAAGAGATTCATGTAGCTTCTGGGGAAGTTTCAAGATCCACTGAGTAATCTACCTTTCACCCTTTTTCTCTCTGCTGTGACAATCAGTAATGTTCCTGTTAGTGCTATTATTACTAGCTCTGTCATCACAGAGATAAGTCAACGTGGAGCAGTGCCCCTAACTAATCCATGATGGGCATGTAGAATAGTAGAAATGAACTTTGTTGCCTTTGCTACTGTGATTTGGAGGCTGTTGTTCTGCTTCCGTTCTGAAATGCTGATTCTGATACATAGGAAATATCAATTTGATGTCATATTGTGGCTTCCACTTCCCCATTTTCAATGGAACCATTACTTCTACAAGGAAATTGTTGCATAAGCTACTTGAGTACTCTCCTCATGAACAGTTACTAAACGCTTACTTTGAGTGAAGAATGAAAGCATAGTGATTTGCTTTTTCTAGACTATGCCTTTAGAGCATATAGTTCTTTTCAGGAACATGGCCACAGAGAATAGGCAGAGTAAGATAGCCAAATAGAAGCCTCTACCAATGGTCTTCCCCCACAGAAACACCAAATTGAACAACTATCTGTGCAAAAAAACACCTCATGTGAGCCAAAAATTAGGTGAGTAATCATAGTACCTGGTTTTACTTACATCTCGAGCAGAAAGACTAAAAGATGAACCAATTAAAAATAATACCTATGACAATGTTTCAAGACATAGATAGTACAATAAGATATGAATAGAAACAACCAGAAGTTAAAAAGTGAGGGGACAAAGTTAAAATGTAAAGTTTTTTTTAGTTTTCTTTTTGCCTGTTTGTTAGTTTCTTTATGCAAACAGTGTTAAGTTGTCACAGGCTTAAAACAATGGGTTATAAAATATTTTCAAGCAACATGGTCACCTCAAATTAAAAGACATGCAATAGATACACAAAAAATAAAAAGCAAGAAATTAAGACATACCACCAGAGAAAATCATCTTCACTAAAAGGAAGACAGGAAAGAAGAAAAGAAGGAAGAGACAATCATAAAACCAGCAGAAAATAAATAACAAAATGGCAGGAGTAACTCCTTACTTACCAATAATTATATGGAATGTAAATGGACTAAACTCTTCAATCAAAATACATAGAATGACCAAAGATATTTAAAAGACAAGACCAAATGATCTGTTGCCTACAAGAAACACCTTCATCTATAAAGACACACAGACTGAAAATAAGGGAACAGAAAAAAGATATTCCATTCAAATTGAAACCACAAATAGCAGGAGTAGCTATAGTTGTATCAGTCAAAATAGATTTAAAAACAAAAACTATTAATAAAGACAAGGACATTATATAATGAAAAAGGGTAAAGTCAGCAAGAGGATATAAATATTTTAAATATATATGCACCCAACACTGGAGCATCCAGATATATAAAGCACATATTATTAGAGCTAAAGAAAGATATAGAGCTGGGCACAGTGGCTCACACCTATAATCCCAGCACTTTTGGAGGCCAAGGCGGGTGGATCATGAAGTCAGGAGTTTGAGACCAGCCTGACCAGCATGGTGAAACCCCGTCTCCACTAAAAATACAAAAAATTAGCTGAGCACGATGGTGCACACCTGTAATACCAGATACTCAGGAGGCTGAGGCAAGAGAATTGCTTGAGCCCGGGAGGCAGAGGTTGCAAGCCAAGATCGCGCCACTGTACTCCAGCCTGGGGGACAGGTTGAGACTCTGTCTCACAAAAAAAAAAAAAAGAAAAGAAAAAGAAAAAAAGAAAGAGATAGACCCCAGTACTATAATAGCTAGAGGCTTCAACACCTCACTTTCAGCATTGGACAGATCACCCAGATAGAAAATCAGCAAAGAAACATTGGACTTAATCTGCACTATAGACCAACTGGACCTAATAGATATTTTCAGAATATTTCATCCAACGGCTGTAGAATACACATTCTTCATTCTTCTCCTCAACACATGAATTGAATTGTTCTCAAGGATAGACCATATGTCAGGTCACAAAACAACTCTTTGTTGTTGTTGTTGTTGTTGTTGTTGTTGTTGTTGTTGTTGTTTGAGACGGAGTTTCGCTCTTATTGCCCAGGCTGGAGAGCAATGGCACGATCTCGGCTCATCACAACCTCTGCCTCCCAGGTTTAAGTGATTCTCCTGCTCAGCCTCCCGAGTAGCTGGGATTACAGGCATGTACCACCACCCCTGGTTAATTTTGTATTTTTTTTAGTAGAGATGGGGTTTCTCCATGTCGGTCAGGCTGGTCTCAAACTCACGACCTCAGGTGATCTGCCTGCCTCAGTCTCCCAAAGTGCTGGGATTATAGGTGTGAGCCACCGTGTCTGGCCAGCAACTTTAAAACATTCAAAAGTTAAAAGTATCTTCTCTGACCATATGGAATAAAACTAGAAATAAATAACAAGAGGAATTTTGGAAACTATATAGACAAATGAAGATTAAACAATATACTTCTTAGTGACTAGTGGGTCAATGAAGAAATAAGAAAGAAATTTTAAAATGTCTTAAAAGTAATGATAATGGAAACACAACATACCACAACCAATGCAATACAGTGAAAACAATACTAACAGGGAAGTTCATTCATAGCTATAAGTGCCTACATCAAAAAACAGAAAAATTTCAAATAAACAATCGAATGATACATCTTCAGAACCAGAAAAGGAAGAGCAAACCAACCCAAAATTAGTAGAATAAAAGAAATGTTGTAATAAAGATCAGCACAGAAATAAATGAAATTGAAATGAAGAAAACAATATAAAAGATCAATGAAACAAAAAGTTAGCATTTTGAAAAAATACACAAAATCAACAAACTTTTAGCCAGACTAAGAAACAAAACAGAAGACCCAAATAAATAAAATCGGAGATGAAAAAGGAGACATTAAAACTGATACTGCTAACGGACAAATGGGATCATATCAAGTTAAAATGCTTCTGCACAGCAAAGGAAACAATCAACAAAGTGAAGAGACAACCCACAGAAAGAGAGAATAGAGTTGTAAATGCTCCACCTGACAAGTGATTAATAACCAGAATATATAAGGAGCTCAAACAACTCAATAGGAAAAAATCTAATAATCTTATTTAAAAATGGGCAAAAGATCTGAATAGACATTTCTCAAAAGAAGACATACAAATGGGAAATACTGGTCAACATCATTGATCATCAGAGAAATGCAAATCAGAACCACAATGAGATATCATGTTACCCCAGTTAAAATGGTTTTTAACTAAAAGACAAACAATAACAAATGCTGGTGAGTATGTGATGAAAAATGCTGGTGAGTATGTGGTGAAAAAAGAACCCTCATACACTGTTGTTGGGGATGTAAATTAGTCCAACCACTAGGGAGAACAGTTTGGAGGTCCCTCAAAAAATTGAAAGTAGAACTTCCATATGATCCATCAATCCCACTGCTAAGCATATAACCAAAAGAAAGGAATTTATTATATCGAAGAGATATCTGTACTCCCATGTTTATTGCAGCACTATTCACAATAGCAAATATTTGGAATTAACCTAAGTCCATCAACAGATGAATGGATAAGGGAAATGTGGTACATATACACAGTGGAGCACTATCCAGCCATAAAAAAGAATATCCTATCATTTGCTACAACATGGTTGGAACTGGAGGTCATTATGTTAAGTGAAATAAGATAGGCACAGAAAGACAAACTTCACGTGTTCTCACTTATTTGTAGGAGTTAAAAATGAAAATAATTGAACTCATGGAGATAGAGAGTAGAAGAATGGTTACCACAGGCTGGAAAGGGTAATGGGAAGTGGCAGGAGTGGGTATACTTAATGGGTACAAAAATATAATTAGATAAAATGATTAAGATCTAGTATGTCATAGCACAACAGGATAACTACCGTCAACAATAATTTATTGTATATTTAAATACAATTAAAAGATTATAATTGGATTGTTTGTAACACAAATAAATGATGAATGCTTGAGGTTATGGATAATCCATTTACCCTGATGTGATTTTTATTAGACCTGTATCAAAATATCTCACATATCCCAAAAATATGTACACCTATTATATACCAAAATAATTAAAAATGAATTTTTTTAATTTAAAAATATTATAAGGAGAGATGGAAGTACTGTAGGTCTAAATTCTATATGACTCCTTAAAACAACAACAACAACAACAACAAAAAATAACCAGAAACAAGGCTACAGTTTCTTTGTTAAATTGGTTGATAGTCCGGAAATTTACAGAGAACAGATGGTAGATGCTTTCTCTATGACACGTCTAGTTTTATCCTGTTCAGTATCCACGGCTAAGGTGATGAGATGAATTCACTTCAGTTAAAGGACATCAAACCAGGTCTTAACCTACAACATTAGAACACTGCCTTTTGACAAAACACTCATATTAGGATTCCTGTAAAATGTCTGCTGTTAAATTGGCAGAAACTCCAGTCCCATCACTTGGGCATTATATCCCATATCTGGATATAACGAGCATGTGATGAAAGCCAAACAAAAAATCCTGTTAAGCTATATACAGAAAGAATCATGTGTGTTACCAGTTCTAGTTCAGACTTGGCAATAATTTCAGTTCCTCAAGGGTGGAAAAGAGGGAAAGAGAAGGGAGTTAAAATATGGTGAGCAGCTATAGATCTTTCAAAAAACTCCTGGCACTGAGGATGCAATAGTGAACAAGACAGACATGGTTCCTGCACTCATAAGGATTATAATGAGAGAGACAGGAAATGTCTAAATAAATAAAACACTTTCAAGTGTCTGTAAGGGCAAATGAAAGACACAAATAAGGTATTTGGAAAATACACAAGGGAAATTGAAGCCATCAAAGACAGTAAAGTGATCCAATTTAGGTTTGTAAAAAATTTCAATCAGCCTGCTGGGGTTATGCTTGGGATTATGTTGAATCTCAAAATCAATTTGGGGAGACCTGATTGATGTCCTTATAATACTGAGTCTTCCAATCCAAGAACATAGTAGCTCTCCATTTTTAATAGTGTCTTTAATTTCTCTTAACAATGTTTTGTAGTTTTCAGTGCAGAGATCTTGCACATCTTTTGTTAGATTTATTCCTGTTTCTTTTGTTAGATTTACTTGATGTTTTGCTGCTATTATAAATTTTTAAATTTAATTCAATTTTTAAAATTTAATGCTAGTTATATATAATCTTGTATTCTGCAACCATACTAAATTCACTTATTGGTTTTAGTTGTGTGTGTTTTTTTTTTTAATTCCCATAAGGTTTCCTATGTACATAATCATGTGACCTGCAAACAACAGAAATTTTACTTCTTCCTTTCCAACATATATGCCATTTATTTATTTTATCTTATTTCACTGGCCAAGACATCCAGTACAGTGTTTAATAAAAGTGGTATACCCGTCATCTTTCACTACGTATCATTCTAACCTAAAACTTAGTGGCTTAGTACAATAGTAATCTTGTTGCTCATTAATCCATGGGTTAAGAATTCAGTCAGAGCTCAACAGGGGTGGTTTTTTTATGCACTGCCTTGCATGCAGGGAGTGAGCCATGTGTCTTGGGGAGGATGGTTCTCTAAAGCTCTCTCGCCCTGTCCCCAGCTATCAGGATATCACTCCTCAGCACTCAACAGAGGCTTATGGCAAAGAGTTGGCAATTTGGTATAGACTTGTTCTATGGCTTGGGCTCTTCTGAATTGCAATCTGTCATATCAGCCCACATGTGTTAAAAAATTTCTTAAGTTTGCTATTAAATAACAAACTACTTGAAACAAAATAAGCAGATTTTTTTTTTTTTTTGTAAGAGTTGAGATCTTGCTCACTTGACCAGGCTGGAGTACAGTGGCACTATCATGGCTCACCACGTCTCGAACTCCTGAGCTCAAGTGAGCCTACCACTTCAGCCTCCCGAGTAGCTGGGACTACAGGTGCCTGCTACCACATTGGGTTATTATTTTGTTTTTGAATTTTCAAGAGACAGGGTCCCATTATGTTGCCTAGGCTGATCTTGAACTCCCAGACTCAAGCAATCCTGCTGCCTCAGCCTCCCAAATCACTGGGATTACAAGACTTGAGCCACCACTCTGGGCTCAGAAGTTTGTTAAGTTTGCTTTAAAATAGCAAATAATTGGGTTAAATAGAACCAATTATACACAGAAATCTAGTATATGATAAAGGTGGTATCCCAAGAAATTCAGATAAAGACTGTCTTCTTTATTCTTAATAAATCATGTTGAGACAGTGGGATATCTCTTTAGAAAAAGTAAAATTAGGGCCGGGCATGATGGCTCATGCCTGTAATCCCAGCATTTTGGGAGGCTGAGTTAGGTGGATCATGAGGTCAGGAGATTGAGAACATCCTGGCCAACATGGTGAAACCCCGTCACTTCTAAAACACACACAAACAAAAAATTAACTGGGCATGGTGGTGCGCGCCTGTTGCCCCAGCTACTCAGGAGACTGAGGCAGGGGAATCCCTTGAACGCGGGAGGCGGAGGTTGCAGTGAACTGAGATCGTGCCACTGCACTCCAGCCTGGTGACACAGTAAGACTCTGTCTCAAAAAAAAAAAAAAAAAGGTAAATATTAGATCCATTCCTCATGCAATACACAAACTCCAAATGGATCAGAGATCTAATGTTAAAAATGAAACTATGAAAGTACTAGAAGAAAACATGGGTGAATTTCATACGATGTGAGTGTAGGGAAAGGCTTCCCAACTAAGACTCAGAATCCATACACAATATTTAAAAATTGATAAATTTGACTATGAAAAAATAAGCAATCTTTAAGTCAAAAGGCACACTGGGAGAAAATATCTGCAACGTATTTCACAGAAAAAGGATAAATATCATTCACATACCAGTAATATTTAAATATTAAAGAATAAAAGACCAAAAATCCTGTAGAAAAATAGACAGAAGACATGAACCAAAAAGACATAAAATGACCTTTAAACATATGAAAATTTGTACAATTTTGCACATAAGAGAAATGCAAATTAAACCACACTCGTTTGCCATTTCTCACCCATCAGATTGGCAAAAATTCAAAAGTTGGACAATGTACTCTGTTGGGACACTGTGGGGGAACAGGCACTCCCGTGCAGTGCTGATTGGAATGCAAAATGGTGCTAGTCCTATGAAGGTAAAAGTGGTACTATCTCACAAAACTACAATTGCAGGTATTCTTTGACTCAGCAAGCCAACTTCTAGGAATTTACCCTGAAATACACTTCCAGTAGTACAAAAATGCATATGTGCAAATTCATCCATTGCAGCATATGTGTAATTGCAAAATATTGGAAGCTCCCTGAATGTCCAAGCATTGATGGGATAAACTACGATGCACTCACCCAGTGGTTTTGAACATACTATGCAGTTGAGGAAGAGCTCTATGAACTGATATAGTGTGATTTCCAGGAGACATTATGCAGTAAAAAAAGCAAAGTACAAAAGAGTGTATATCTTATGCTGCCTTTTGTGTAGGAAATAAGAGGAAATAGGAAACCACAGATACATCTTCCTACCTTTACATAAGGACACAGGAAAAATAAATCAGAAACAAAAAGTTTGTAACCCTTAAGATCGGGGAGCAGAGGAAAGAAACAAAGCAAAAAGATATAGGGGAAGTGATCTTTCTCAGAATATTCTTTTCTGTACAATTTCTGCCTTTGGAATCATGTTAATGTTCTAAATATTCAAAAAATAAAATTAACCCAATAAAGATGGAAAGGGGGATCAAAATGGAAAGCAAAGTGAAACAAATGAACAAGATGTTATTTCAAAGAATACCATAATCACATTATGGTAGAGAGAAAAAAAAGAAAAATCAGGTAACTGACAAACACAGAATCTGAATATTAGGCCCTAAGTGTAGGGCAGGGTGGAATGCGGGGAGAGAATTACAAGAAAATTCTAAATTCCTTTCAGTTAGGTTTAATTTTGAAGAGGTATGGGTGAAACAATTCTGAAAAAAATTAAAATGCATTAAAAGATTGAACAAACAAGTAAATTTATTGATACTATTGTGGGCTTGGGGTCTCGTTGTGGACGAAAAATACACAAATATGAGGTGGAAAAAAGTCAATCATGTAGAGATAGATTGAAATTAGAGGTAATAATATGAACTCATAATTTTAAAAATATGAATTATGCTTATATCTGTATGTACACTTGTATCTGTGCACACATATATGTAAATATTTGTGTCAGTATATTTGTGTGTGTATATACATACATACATATGTTTCTTAGTTCTGCCTTCTCAAAGGGCCAAGAAGCAATGACATCTTAGGAGTAATGAGCCCTCCGAGCACCCAGATCTTGGTCTCTAACACTATTCCTCAAGAAAAGGAACCAGGGATCCTCAAAGAAGAAACTGATTCTAGGTCTAACATAAGACAAAGATAGCCTGGAAAATCTTATTATGTCAACAAATAAGGAATTGCTTAAGAAAAAAAAAAAGCGATAGGGGCATGTCACAAAGATGTAGAAGTCATTTGAAGAGGCTGCTACTGGTCAAATCTGGGATAATTTGAGTACCAAAATAACTAAGTACAGTAATAAATTGCAAGCCAGTGAACAATAGAAATTCATGACTTTCTAAATTTTAACCTGAACTGAAAGTCCCAATTTAGATTTAACAGTACTTTTTACTACTGAGTGGAGATTGAACTAGAGGGTTGAAATCAGTTGTGAATCTCAAAAGGGAGCTGTTGCAGTTTTCCAGGAGATGAATGATAATTGTCAGAATTCTAGGTGGTCGCAATGAAGACAAAAAATTAATAAAGAAAGGGGGTGGTTTGGAGATACATTTTCAGGATAAGACCAACTGACTTGTTGATGAATTACATAATAAGAGAAGTTCATTGCATGCCACTTATTGAGAGAGAAATGTTGGAGGCAAAAATTTGTAACAAGGATCTTGGTGGGATGGAGCAGGCAAGGCAAAAACATTTGGGCATGTGTGGTTTGTATTCTGTTAGCTATCCTGGTGAAGATAGCAAGGAGACTGTTGGATATATAAGTTTGGAGCCAGAGAAAAGACCTGGGCTGGAAATTCTAACCTTGTAAACCAGGCATTTTTGACCTCATGTAATGGTGAGGATCTAAAATGTGACTTCTAAATGAGTAGTTTCTTAATTTGTTCAAGGTTACCAACCTCATAAGTTGACAAGCTAAGATTCAAACCCAGATTTATTGAACTTTAAGCCATCTCGCCATACTGTCTTGGAGAACTCGAACTCCATCTCGGACATCTCCTATGTCCCAGAGCACTTAGCAAAATACTGAGCACACAGCAGAGGCTCAGTAAGTATTTGTTGATTGATTAATATGCCTTGGGATATTAGGAAACTCACCAAACTCCAAACCTCATATTCTATTTACACAGCTCCATTTGAAGAGTAGACTTGATTAATTGCTTTCTGGCAGTCAGCAGCGTACCAACTTGGGCAGAAAGTGAGCAGCAGCACAGGGAAGCAATCCAGCTTCTGAGAGTCCCAGTCGATCCTGATCCCGAATGATGGGACCTGGCCATTTGAAGTCTCTGTTTAACCAAATAAAGGCAAGACATTGTTTTCACTTGTAGGTGCCTTGACCCGCTTTCATCTGCCCGTAAGTAATAAAACGGTGCTGGCTGCCATATTAAGACCATCAAGGCCTACTTAGTCCTTTTGCATCATTGCATGGCCTGGGAAAGCTGCATCTGTGATCCAGTTTGTACCAAGAAAAGAATAGCATGTTAAGCTTGAGCAGTACAACACATCATCGGAGGAATCTTTTCCTGCCAGTTTTTCTCCACTTTTTTCTCTACATGTCTCTCTTATTTAGCTTTTTGTTATACATTTAGCATCCTTGGTGCACCTATCAGCCAGAGCACAAGAGGCTATTTCTCTCCATTGATATAGGGCATAAGCAAAAGTTTATCTGAATGTTTTAAGGTTAGCAGTTCACTGGGTTTGGGAAGAGCTATATTTTCCACCAAACATGATTAACCACAGAAAGAGTTGTATTAAACTGCTGATACGTCGCAAGTCCCTCACTTCAGAACGGTATTAGGATTAGTAACCCTGAGGTTGTCATGCAGTAATTAAGGGACTGTGAAATGTTATATAAAGGCTCACAGCTGGCTGTTCAAGACAGCAAAATTGAAAGGCAGATTGCTATCACCAGGGGAGATCAACTCTTCTAGGTCTGTAATATTAAGTCCCAGTGCTTGCTGGAAGAGCTGCAAGTATGTCAAGAGTTAATTTCTGACCATTGTATGACCCTCCCGGTTTTCCTGTGGTGGGGCAGAGTCCTGAAAGAATCCCATTATCACATTGGACTGGGATGGTGTGCGAGTTTCTGCCAAGATATGAAATAAATTTGTATAGCCGGCTCAAGTTCTTTTGTACTGACACCCCTCTCAATCACTGGCTCTTAAGGAGGAAATAAGACAACATTCAGAAGACGAAAGTTTTCTGTCCACCAGTCCTCTGGCTTGCCTCATCCCTCAGAGAAATGGGAAGTTACATAGCTGCTTAGGAAGCTATTATCATGCTCCTTGGAGTTTCCTGCTGTTCTCATTGCCGTTGAATCCCTGATAGTGTTATTTAGAAATAAGGGATAATCGCTATTGGTATATTGTGTATGAGACAGAAAACTGTTTCTGAGATAGACTAATAGCCAAAGCAAAATGAAATCATTTAATCCATCTCCAAAGCTGTTTGTTGAGAGTATACTACAAAGCCATAAAAATCATTACTATTATAGAGCACACCATAACATTAAATGAGAAGTTTCTTTCCCTGGAGAGGGTAGGGAGTTATTCCATTATGCTAATTCCATCTAGCACCTTCTGGGTATACCACGACAGGCATAAGAATAAAAAGATGAATGCCCGGTTAGCTTCGGAGTAAACATGATCATTTTCACTGTGTAACACTTCCCTCCAGACTATAGGTATCTTCTAGGAAACCTCTAAAGCGTAGAATTTTCCTGAGTTTTGATCATCAGTTTTCCCAGCAGCTGAGCACCAACCTGACACTTTATCCAAAATAGTGGAGGTAGAGGGTGCAATTGGGCAGTAAAATGGCTGTGTGGATCCTGGGTTGATTGGAAGGCTTTGCTTCTAAGCACAACAGTATTTGGCCACCATAAATGTGATCATTGAATATAACACTGCTGTTTGAATTCTTGACACACGAATTTTAAAATAACAACACCTTATAAAATAATGTCTTGAGTTATAAAGCCATTGTTTTATAACCCTGGCAGCTCCTTTAGACATATGAGTAAAATTATTTATGCCTATGAACTTTAAACTATTTCTGAATAATCTATGCAATGCTTAGCTTAGAACCATATATAATTAGGCACCCAATAAATGCTTTTCTTAAGAAGGAGAAGAAAAATAAATTTTGATTTTAACCTCCTCAAGAGTATCAGAAATTATCTTAAAATTATTGTATGTAAACCAATAGTATCAGTTCAAATATCTCTTTCTTTTTTTTTGAGATGGAGTTTCTCTCTTGTTGCCCAGGCTGGAATGCAATGGCACAATCTTGGCTCACTGCAACCTCCACCTCCCAGGTTCAAGCAATTCTCCTGTCTCAACCTCTAAGTAGCTGGGATTACATGCATGCACCACCACGCCCAGCTAACTTTTGTGTTTTTAGTAGAGACGGGGTTTCTCCGTCTTGGTCAGGCTGGTCTCGAACTTCCGACCTCAGGTGATCCACCCTCCCCGGCCTCCCAAAGTGCTGGAATTACAGGCGTGAGCCACTGCGCCTGGCCCAAATACCTTTTTAAGATTTGAGAAAATATAATGCTTAAAGCCTTTTCTCAGTCTTTCTAAAAATATGGGACTGCTTATGAACTATTCAACCCATTCTTCCTTCAAATTAAAAAAAAAAAATCCATTCCATACTGTCTTTAATGTTGGGAGGAAGAGTAAGTTAGAAAATGATAGCATAGAAGAGAAGTGGCAAATAGGCTTTATCTCCTATGCCAGAAGTGTTTAATTAATAATGCCTACCTGCAGGGTTGGGATAAGAAATAGCCAGAGTGTCTTGATTATTTAATGAAGCGTACCATGGGTGTAGAAAGGAGGGAAGGGACCTTATGTGAGGTTGCACAGAAGGCATTTAGTTTTGGGAATGTTTGCCAGAATGGAAGGAGATTAGGATGTCATTTGCTGCAGACTCAAGCAGTCATTCTGAAACCTGTTTATTTTTCTTTAGTGATCATAAGAATCAATATAGAAGCACTAAAGGGTAAGTTTGACTCTGAGTCAAGATCAGAGATTGTCATGTAATAAAATACCCAGATTCTCCTTATAAGCCCTATCTAGGCAGTTGGCTGGATGAGCTAAATTTACACACACACACACACACACACACTCATGTTTAATCAACTAGGGTAATAGTTAAGGGTGGCTGCAAATCTGCATATCCTTGGACATTCCTCTGAGGGTTAGGGACTATGTGTCCTACCCTTAAACTTGAGTGTGTCCTTGATGTACAAAATAGAGATATATACAACTGAGTAGAATGACAGTTAAGAGTTCAGATTGGGTCCCGGTCTCTGATCTGACACTGACTTTGAACAAATTTTTAAATATCTTTGTGTTTCTGTTTTTCTTACCTGTAAAATAAATATAGTACCTGTCTGATAAATTATTGGGAGTTTTAAATGAGATACTATGTGTACAGTGCTTAGAATAGGATCTGGCACTTAGTAAATGCTCAATAAATGGACCATTATTTTTATTGCAATGAGATTAAGTACAGATGCTTTGGGAGCAAACAAAGGGATTATATCCAAGTGATGGTGATAGGAGTTCAGAAAAGACTTCGCAGGAGAAGTAACTTTTAACCCTCAACCAGAAAGGTAAGGAGTAGTGTCTTAAGAAGCAGGAGATTGGTCGGGGGGAAGAAGCATGAATGGGAGGGCAGGGAATTCCAGGCCAAGGAAGCAGGGTACGCTGAATCCCTGGAGGCAAGAGAGAGCATGGCATCATGCTGGACTTCACTCAAATTTCTGACTCCAAACCCTATGGTGTCATTTAGTAATTATTCAATTCCTCATGCATCAAGATGTCATTGACTTTCTACATTCGAGTTCCTACTTCCTAGGCTTTCAATCATTTTCATCATTTACTCTAACTCTTCTCTAAATGTCAACTACTCTTCTCCCTAGACAAAGAGACTAAGGTGTTCTTGGCATCCTAATCCAAGTTCAGCAAGCCTCCTACTCTAGCCTTGTGGTCTGTTTTGGGCTCCGGATCTTCAGGACCTGGCTGACTATTCTGATAGGCTTTTGCATTGGTGTTGTGAGGCCATTTAACCTTGCTAGTCTGGTAAGGGTCAGTCCTTGGCAAGTGATGACCTTATCCAGACACCATGCAAACATTTGTGAAAAGAAACGGAATAGCTCATTGAATAGCTTGAAAGTCCTGTGGAGGCCTGAATAGTTGAAATCAGTTAAACACAAGGTAATATTCAGAGTGGCTGAATCACTTACTCAAATCAAAATAAATGCTCTTTACAAAATGCCTATCAGTTAGATTCTCTGATACCTCTTATAAGAGGGCAAAAGATGAGGAGGAGAGGATTACAAGCAAAAAGGCATCCCATAAGAGCAAAAGCCATGCAGTTAAACTCAAATCACACGAAGTATCTTCACAAAAATAAGTCTCTAGTGTGCAAAAGGAGGTAAGAAACTTTGCAATGGATGTAACTATAAACTTCTCATCCTCTTACCACACCCAACTGTACAAAAGGACAAGTTCTGGGCTGAAGTCCCAAAGACTTTCCTGGGCATTTGCAATAGAACACATGCATGCAAGAACTCCACAGCAAAGCCACGTGGGCAGAGTCAGTCTGCCTTCTAGAATGCCCTGCCTAGAGAAAAAGCTTTGCAAGACAGAATTAAATGCAGATTACCAAGGGAGTTGGGAGCTATGCAGACTTGAGTGAATCACAATCAGAAGCAAGGATTAAGTTGTTTAATTTTGAAGAGTTCTCTCCTAATTTTCTCAAATAAATGTCATTTCCAGTGATCCCTGCTCTGAACATTAATATAATAAGCACTCTAATAGAATTCATAGTAGTAATGGGGTATTTTGGTGGCAAATGTATCTAAATATCCATTTCGTAAAATAACATTTGTTAAAATGTAAAAATGAGTAAAAAGAACAAAAGAGAAACACTGCTTTTCCTCTTGTGTTTGATGGGTTTTTCATTAAGCCTACTACTTACAATGATAAAATGGTCCTTGGGAATTAACAGCCACAGAATTTGTAAAGCATGCTTCCAGAGTCTTACAGCTTTCACCTCTCTGGTGTGTTTCAGGAAGGAGGATAACGGCAAGGCCATTTTCAAGGGGAATGACACTCAAATGTTCAGAAGTCGACAGCTTCCACAGGTGCCTGGACATCGTGGAATATAGGGGCTGTGTCCACTTTCCTGCTTGTGATAATATTGGTTCTACTTAGTAATTCTAGGCAATGAATATTGCTGTCTGTTTCTCAGTTGGGAAGTGGTAGAGAAGACACATGAAATGGAGCTAACATTGCATATTAAGCCTGTATCCTTTACAAAAGGAAAAAGCATCACAATGGAGTTTCTTTTTAAAAAATTATTCTGAAGACCAATAATAGAAAGGAGCCAAAAAATCATAAAGAAAATACTACTCATATTGACATAATAAATGATCAGAGATTGATAGATGAAATAGTGCCCGTTCCAAGCCAGCTCCTATGCAGTTTGGGGAAGGTAAAAATTCCTAAGACAGTGACCTCCTCAATTGCATTAAGTGCACAGGCTTAGTTTACATGCCAGTGGTGGAGGGTGGCAAGGGTTGAGATGAGTAACCAACCGCCGCAGTTTGCCCAGAACTGGGAGGGATTCCCAGGTGCTAAAACCAGGAACGTCTCAGGCAAACCAGCATGCATTGGTAAACCTCAGAAAGGAGGCTAAAGCAATAAACAGGCCAGGGTTAGCTGATGAAAGTGTTTTTGTGTGCCATGCAATGAGGTTTGGCTTTGACCTTGTGGGGAATGCTGGGCCTTTGTTTCGACACACGGAGTTGTGATGAGGTAACTGTGTCCTGGAGGCCAATCAGAGGTCATTTTTGCCCATCATTTCTGTTTCTGTCTTATTACTCAGAAGGGAGACCTTTGAGTAAAAGTTGGCAAGAGAGGAGTGCACGCTGCAGGATTCCACTTCCTCCTGTCCGACACGTCTCCCCACGTGGGGGTGATCAGGACATCAGCTAACCTTGCCCGATTCCATGACTCCATTTTCCCCCACAATCCACTAGGGCAGAAAGAGCAGATTTTCTTTCCAGTTCCTCTTTCTTTCTGTCTGAGATAGCCACCTGCTAGCCCCTCTTTCCTGAGGTAGCATTAATACTTTGTTGTCCCCTGGAGCTGTGAACTGAGAGTGGCCACTAGGGGTCATAGTTCACAGAGGACGGGAATTAAAAAATATATATTTACACACACACACACACACATATATGCACACACACACATATATACATACACATGTGTATATGTATATATGTTGTGTAGATATGTGTGTATATGCATATATATGTTGTATATATGTGTACGTGTGTATAAATAAATACACATACATATATACACACACACACACACAGTTATTTAATAATGTCACAATAGTATCTCTTTTTCTTCTTTTGAGACGAAGTCTTGCCCTGTCACCCCGGCTGGAGTGCAATGGTGCACTCTCAGTTCACTGCAACATCCGCCCCCAGGGTTCAAGCAATTCTCCTGCCTGAGCCTCCCAAGTAGCTGGGATTACAGGTACCTGCCACCACACTCAGTTAATTTTTGTATTTTCCGTAGAGATGGGGTTTTGCCACGTTGGCCAGTCTGGTCTCGAACTCCCGACCTTGTGATCTGCCCACCTTGGCCTCCCAAAGTGCTGAGATTACAGGCGTGAGCCACCACCTCCAGCCAATAGTATCTCTTACAAGCAAAATTGAACTAGGATAATAAAAATTAGAATGGTGGTTGTTTCCAGGGCATATGTTGACTGGGGAGGGGTATTAATGAATGTTCTGGGGTGATAAAAATATTCCATATCTTGAAGGCATGTGGGTTACATGGGCGTGTGTATCTGTGAAAATTCACTGAACTGTACACTGAGGATGTGCGCATTTCACTGCAAATAAATTATACCTCACTAAGAAAGATTTTTTAAAAGGGAAAAAATTAACTCTGTTGCCCCTCTAAACATTCTTCTAATTAAGTCTTGGGATATTTTCATGTTTATCACCTTAGGGCAAATTGCTAAAGTGGAATTTGGGAACCAAAAAAAGATACGTACACTTTTAGGGGTTTTGTTAAATTTTGAAAATTATCTCCCAGAAAGTTTCTTTCCTGTTTATACTTCATTAAAATTGATGGAAAATGAACATCAGGATTTACCTGTTGTGGTCTGATTTGTTATTTATACAAATACAAATGGAGTAAGTTACCCAGAAATGCATAAAGATAACAAATAGATTATTTGAGAATTACTTATTTTATATATATATATATATTTTTTTTTTTTTTTTGGGGGGGGGCGGGACGGAGTCTAGCTCTGTCACCTGGGCTCCTGACCTCAAGTGATCTGCCTGCCTCAGCCTCCCAAAGTGCTGGGATTACAGGCAGGAGCCACTGCACCCGGCTGAATCTCAGAACTTTAATCCCCCCAGTTCAGAAACCCGTACACAGAGCTGCCGAACTGCTACACCCCAGCACAGGTGGCAGATTTGAGCATGAGCTCCTCTGCTGTCCCTTCCCCAGTGTCTGGTGGAAGTGCTAATGACAGGCAAAGGGACGGCAGCAGGAGGAACGGGGGAGGCAAGGAAAAGCCACGGGATAGTACAAAAGGTAATGATTAGCTCTCCGATAATCACAGTTCGAAATAACTCAAATATGAGTAATTTTAAAGGCAGCTTTCTTGAAGGATACATTTTCTGAACAGGAAGTAGGGAGAGAACAGCTACCAGGGCTAAAAGCAAAAGACTGTGAACACTTCTGCAGGCCAGACTCCTATATCAGTCGGCATCACAGAGTTCATCTTTCTTCCCTCTCCCACTGCCACTGTGGACCTGAGCATTAATGGTGCAGATGATCATGCAGTCACATAATTACTGAAAATTATCTCAAAAAAGCTGGGGAGAAACCAGTGTCATCTCATACCGCTGGTTTGCTTTAGGAGAAGCTGGCATGAAGCAGCATCCCCCAGTAGGCAGCAGCCTTCATCTTGGCATAAACCTGCGGAATCAAATGCTTCTGCTTGTTCCTGGCTGGTTCACACCCTCTCCTCTCCTTCCAGAAGGAATTAGCCCAGCTCTGACTAGGTGCTATGCTGTTCCATATGGACCATCTCACAAAGGAGACAAAAAATGTCACGCTCAGCATTAAAGCGGGGGCTCACACTGCTATCTTGCGACCTTTGCAACCTCAATCTGAAATGAAGCTTCCTTATTCTGTATACAGCGCTGTCAGTGGATTGCAAAAGCGGGTAGATCAGATTGTCCCCCCTCTATCCATCTCTTTTCAGTTTCAAAACCCTTCCTAAATAGAATTGAGTTAAAAGAAAATGCTGGTTTGCTCTTTTTCTTGGGGTGGGGAGAGGGAGGATGAAGGTCTTTGGAAACCAGTTCAGACAAGTTTGAATACAATTAAACAAGGGTCTCCTCTCTGCCTGCCATCCGCAATTTTCCGATTTCCTTTCTAATCCTAGTGCTGCTTAGTGGCCACCGATGTGAATAGACTGGAATAGAGATGGAAAGCCAGGAAGATCTGCTACTTTCTGGTAATGCCCAGGAAATTCTTAGAAAAGCCACCAGGTATCATAGTACTCTCAATGAATACATATTGACCTCGAAACCCATTTTAAAAATCGATACTTACCAGCAATAATATTGATGCCTTTATTTAAAAAAAAGTTTTCTGGCCTGCTATAAAAAAAAAAAAAAAAAAAAACCTATGTGAGTTTAAATTTCTTCTCGGTCTTTACAAGGTCAGACTCACAAGGTACAGGGAAGAGAAAGTCTGACTCTAAAGCTCACCGACCCCTGAAGGGATGAGCTTCCTGAATGTCCCCCGATACTGTTGCTTTTCTGAATAGAATAAGAGAATTAAGGCACCTGCCTTGGCCAATATGACAAGGACCTACCAATGGGTAGATTTTAAAAAATCCTTTGTACACCCCTTGTGTTCATGCCACTAGACCATCCACTTCATCAGTGTAGACTGATTCTTGGTGTTTAAAGGTAGTGTTTCCAGTTATTGTTTATTCCTACCATGCGACTGGCAATGCCAACGTGATGACCGGTTGTTAAAAACACGATAAAAAGAACGAAGGACTCTGACACAGGCCTGGGTTTGAGCCCCGATCCAATTTCCTCATCAGCTGTATGGCCCTCAGTCTGAATCTCAGTTCCCTTCCTGGCTTGTGACTCCAGGATAAAAATCCCAAATCTGCTGTACAGAGTTGTTGGAGGCATAAAAATGACCACGAAAATGGTCAGAAATCATTGTTCACTGGCTCTTCTCTCCACCGCAGAACTCTAGCACACTCAAATTCCTCTGAAAATAGTTCAGAAGCCCCTGGGAGAAGGAACCCACATGTGATTTTCGGCCTCTTGGATTCTCCACGACATCCACTGTCCGCTGCCTCTTCTGTCGCTGCCAGCCTCAAAGGCATGATGCTACGCTCCCAATCTCTGCTGAAAGCATCACCATGGCTTATGATCCTCACATGTTAGGCACAGTGCACCTACTTTGTGCCTAGAGTTGTACTCAGCACTGGAGAAACAGGAGCAAGCAAGATAGATAGGGTCTGGCTCATCTGGATTCCCGTGTGGCTGGTATTTGCTTATGCAAATGCACTGCACACACACGTGCACATGCTGCATATACACATACACATACACACACACACACACACACACACACACTGCTGCTCACCATGATGGCCCTATGTGGCTTGATGTCAAGGGTTCTGATACTGGGCAATGGGCAAAGCTTCTGCCATTGTCAAAAGTTCTGGAAGCAGTGCTTCTGATCTCTTGCCTTGGAGCTCCATTTTTGTTTCCTCCTTTTACTGGCTGATCAGGAAAGTGACTGAAGGACAGGGGCTGCATCCAGGGTCACCTCTCCACTGTGTTCATCCTCAGCCTGGGGCCTCCATGCTCTACTCCCATGAGACAAGATTTAGAGAGGAGACTCCTTCCTGCGGACTCACTCAGCCACATGGGGGTCCAGGTGAGCTGGACCCTGCCTAACTTGCTTGCTCCTGTTTCCCCAGTGCCGAGTACAACTCCAGGCACAAAGCAGGTGCACTGTAAATATCTGCAGCAGAAATGACTGGAGTTGGTCACCTCCTTTCCTCAATGCATCACAAAGTACAAGGTATGAACGGAATCATGAAGTGTTACAAGCCTCGCTCCATCTTACCGTGTTCAAAAAACAACCAGGGCATACTTGGATTTTAGTAAAGCTTATCATGTCTTAACTTTGTTCATGGAGTTAAAAGGTAATAGAAATGGTTGGATTTCAGTTTGTTGGATGGCTGGCTCTTTGCACTCCTTCGCTGCCCTTTAGACCCTTACTTTGCTTGGATACGTTGTTGCTCTTGGATCTGAACTTCTTGCTAACACTTTTTATCTCCTGACAAATCACAGCAGTGGGCCGGGGCCTTATCGCACCTTGTGGTCTGTGCTTTTGTCCCATCTGTCTAGAGTGACTTTGCCCCATTTTTATGTCAAGTGAAATCTTACTCATTTTTTGAAAGCCAGCCTCCACGGAACTTTCTCTAACACTCTTCACCTCCCACTCCCTTTAGAACAATAAATGGTCCCTCTGTGTTCCCACAGTTGTGTGTTCACTTGGCCAGTGGAATGTTAGTTATTTGTTAATTATTGATGCGTTTGTTTCACTTGCCAGATTGTAAGTTTCCCAAGGGCAGGAAGCCCATTTTATAAACCACTATAGCCAGGGCCTAGCACAGGAGAGATGCTCTGTAACGGTGCGTCACAAGAATGTCTTTGGAAATTATAAATTAAAAAGCAATATAAACATATCTGACGCCTCTTCTCCTCTCCACCTCCACTGTGCACCTCTCTCACACACACAAACACAGACTGCTCACACACACATGCTAATGAGCTTGCTTTTAAAAGCCTATAATGCTTTTGGTTTTACCATGGCCATTGCATGTGCCCAGAATATTACAGTTCCAGTGAGTACATCCCTTCTTCTACTCTCAGGTGAGCATTTCACATTCTGCTTACTGTGAAGTGGCTCTGCTTTTATCTCTGCTTTTGCAGTTAGAACAGCTGCATCTTCACATCTCAAAATCCCCTTTCTCCTTTTTCAAATGTGTTGTAGAAGAAATAGACAAAGAGTAGTACAAATTAAGGGAATGCATTTGCTACCTGCTGAAGACTGAATGTTTGTGTTCCCCAAAAATTCATATGTTGAAATCCTAATCCCCAGTGCGATGGTAATAGGAGGTGAGGCCTTTGGCAGAGCCCTCATGAATGGGATTGTGCCATCATAAAAGAGAACTGTGACAGTTCCTTCACCCCTTCTGCCATGTGAGAGGCACAGCAAGAAGACAACTATGACCCGGGAATGGCCCTTAGTACCCCAAATCTTCCGGCACCGTGATTTGGACTTTCCAGCCTCAAGAACTGTCATAAATAAATTTCTGTTGTTTATAAGCCACCTAGTCTAAGATACCCTGTTATAGTCACAAAAATGGACTAAGACAGGATTACATAGGAAATAAAGAGAATTCAGAAGTTTGGACTAACCAGTGTTCAACTATTAGACCAGATCAAGCTTGTCTAATTCACGGCCCATGGGCTGCATGTGGCCCAGGATGGTTTTGAATGTGACCCAACACAAATCCATAAACTTTCTTAAAACATTATGAGATCTTTTTGTGTGATTTTTTTTTCTTAGTTCATCAGCTATTGTTAATGGTAGTGTATTTTACGTGTTGTCCAAGACAGTTCTTCTTTCCAGTGTGGCCCAAGAAAGCCAAAAGATTGGACACCCCTGAACTAGATCACTAGGTAATCTAGAGGTAAGAAATGAGAAATTTGGGAGCTACTGATTTTTCACAGAAGATAAGCTTCAAATTCTCTTGCACAGGTTTTTCTGTACCAATGACATCTGGAAGTGCATATTTAATGGGCTTAAATACCCATTCCTATCACCATGCATTCACATATTGGGTTTTAATATAAATCTAAATGGTATATTAGCACTAATAAAATTATTTTTATTGTGACTTTTTGGCTGTTATGACACACAAGTCATTATCATATAGGTAAATTACCTACTTTTATTAATCATGGTTGACAAATTATATTCATTCCGAAACAATAAACTTTTACTATGAGTCCTAATGTACCTCTAAGAGTATGTTACCTGTTTAAGGCTCATCTGATTACATTCAATTCTAGCTCAAGAAGAGGGAAGTTTTTAAAATATTAAAAATGGGAAATCTGACAGACATTTACATACAAGAACCAAAGTGTAACTCTGCTTCGTTGGAACAAAAACAAAGAACTCTAGAGGAAGGAACCAAGTCTTCTCTCTTCTTTCAGACACCATGCAGTCTTGCTCATTGCATGATTCCTATCTGGGCTACACTTGGGTTTTTTTTTTCTCTCTGTCTTCCAGCTGCCTCAGTAGATTCAGTTTGCACAAAACTTAAGCCTGAGATTGCTTTTGTGTTCTAACTGCAGCCTCTGTGACTACTTTAAACAGTTTGCTGATTTCCCAACACAAAATTCCCCAAAGAGGAATGTGACTGCAACATAAGTTGCAGAAAACAAGCCAGTTTAAGAATAGTCAGTCATAGGGCCAGACACAGTGGCTCATGTCTGTCATCCCAACAATCTAGGAGCATGAGGCAGACAGATTGCTTGAGCCCAGTAGTTTGAGACCAGCCTGGCAACATGGCAAAACCTCATCTCTACTAAAAATACAAAAAATTTAGCCAGGCATGCACCTGTAGTCCCAGTTACTCAGGAGGCTGAGGTAGGAGCATTGCTTGAGCCTGGGAGGTGGAGGTTGCAGTGAGCCAAAATCATGCCACTGTACTCTGGTGTTGTAGCCTGGGTGTCAGAGTGAGACCCTGTCTCCAAAAAAACAAAAACAGAATGGTCAGTGGTAGAGTCAATTCCCTTCTTTAGTCCAATCAGTCACAACCTGGGAAAGGGGATGAACTTGGGCAACCCCACTCAGGAGGGGCTGTGAGACAGAACAGATTCTCTCTGTCTTCCATGAAATAGAAGCAGAGCTAAGCAGGCAGCCCAATAAATGACTAGAACAGCGGTTGCAAACTCCTTCTATTAACGACCAGACAGCAAATATTTGTGGTAATTTTTTGCCACATGGTCTCTGTACAACTACTAAACTCTGCCATGTATGGTGCAAAAGCAACTGCAAACAATATGCCAACAAATAAGCATGTCTGTATTCCAATAAAACTTCACTGAAACAGCTGGCAAGCTGGACCTGGCCCACAGATTGTAGTTTGCTAATCTCTGCTCTAAATTATTATAGGGATTTTCATAGTGATATTTAGCAGTAACACAGTAATAGTCAAGAGCATCAAAAACTTTTCTTTCAATAAGAAACTTTTTATTATAAAATATCACAAGCTCCACATAGAAAATTCACATATGTTGAATATATACTTATATATATTATATATTAATATATATTATATAATTATATAATATATAAAGTAATATTTTATTAAATATATATAATATTGTATTATATAAAAAAATACATATTTTTTGGAGTCAGGGTACGGCTCTGCCACCCAAGCTGAAGTGCATTGGTGTGATCTCGGCTCACTGCAGCCTCCACCTCCTGGGCTCAAACAATCCCCCTGCCTCAGCTTCCCAAGGAGCTGGGACTGTAAATGTGCACCACCATGCCTGGTGTAGAGATAGGTTTTTTTTTTTTTTTTTTTTTTTTGTAGAGATAGGTTTTCACCATGCTGCCCTGGCTGGTCTTGAACTCCTGAGCTCAAGTGATCCGCCCATCTTGGTCTCCCAAAATGTTGGGACTACAGTCACGAGTGACCACGCCTGGCTGAAAATAAGTATATTTAATCTAACCACTCAGAAAATAAAACATGGCTCATATTCCAGTCTTTTTCCTATGTTTTTTAAGTAGCTGGATTTATACATATTGTTTTAGATGCTATCATCCTCACATAAAATATAGTAAACATTTTCTCTTGTCATTTAGTATTATACAAATATCATTACTAATAGATGTAAGGCAGTAATATGCTGGTAGATATTTATGAACTAGATCTCCAAGGGATAAAACCAGCCTGAATTTGTAGCATTTTCTGATTTCCATGGTGTAAATATTCCCACCATGGTTGATTTCAAGCTACTAACAGTTCAACAACTGCCTTGTAAAATTCCTGAAGTTTTAACAGTTGACACTTGCAAACCAGTATGAGCCAGCTCCAGCAAATCGCTGAAAGTGTTCCATATGCAGACAATAAATTATTCAACCAATGTCCCATTGTAGGGCATGTAAGCTATTTTCACATTTTGCTATTAGTGACAGTAATGCAACAAACATAGAGAAATCTTGCCCCAGATTGTCGATTTCCTCCAGAAAGCTTCCTAAGACTGGAGTTTCTGAGTCAAAACTATGCAGCATTTAAGGCTTTTAAAATGCCCGTGTAAAAACCTGTTTTCACTTTTGTCCTCTCTAGTAATAAATGAGAATGTTTGTTTCACTTAAATCCTTGCTGTCTTAGTCTGTTCTCACACTGCTAATGAAGATACCCGAGACTGGGTAATTTATAAAGCAAAGAGGTTTAATTGACTCACAGTTCCACATTGTTGGGGAGGCCTCAGGAAACTTACAGTCATGGCAGAAGGCACCTCTTCACAGGGTGGCAGGAGAGAGAAGGAGTGCCCAGCAAAGGGGGAAACCCCTTGTAAAACCATCAGATCTCTTGAGAACTAACTCACTACCATGAAAAAAAGGATGATTCAATTATCTTCATCTGGTCCTTCCCATGACATGTGAGGATTATGGGAACTAAAATTCAAGGTAAGATTTGGGTGGGGACACAACCAAACCATATCATTTCACCCCCAGCCCCTCCTAAATCTCATGTCCTCACAATTCAAAACACAATCATGCCCTTCCAACAGTCCCCCAAAGTCTTAACTCATTCCAATATTAACTCAAAAGTCCAAATCCAAAGTCTCATCTAAGACAACGCAAGTCCCTTCCACCTATGAGACTTTAAAATCAAAAGCAAGTTAGTTACTTCCTAGATACAATGGGGGTACAGGCATATGGTAAATACAACCATTTCAAATGGGAGAAATTGGCCAAAACAAAGGGGCTACAGGACCCATGCAATTCCAAAATCAAATAGGGCAGTCATTAAACCCTGAAGTTCCAAAACGATCTCCTTTGACTCCATGTCTCATATCCAGATCACGCTGATGCAAAAGGTAGGCCCCACGGCCTTGCGCAGCTCTGCCCTTGTGGCTTTGCAGTTACTGCCTCACTCCTGGCTGCTTTCACAGGCCAGCATTGAATGTCTATGGTTTTTACAGGCATACAGTGCAAGCTGTTGGTGGATCTGCCATTCTGGGGTCTGGAGGATGGTGGCCCTCTTCTCACAGATCCACTAGGCAGTATCCCAGTGGGGACTCTGGGTGGGAGCTCCCACCCCACATTTCCCTTCTGCACTGCCCTAGCAAAGGTTCTCCATGAGTACTCTGCCCCTACAGCAAACTTCTGCCTGGACATCCAGGCATTTCCATATATTCACTGAAATCTAGGTAGAGGTCCGCAAACCTCAATTCTTGACTTCTGTGCACCCACAGCCCAACATCACATGGAAGCTGCCAAGGCTTGGGCTTGGGGCTTTCATCCTCTGAAGCAATGGCCTGAGCTGTACATTGGTCCCTTTTAGCCATGGATGGAGCAGCTGGGACACAGGGCACTAAATCCCAAGGATGCACATAGCAGAGGGGCTCTGGACCTGGTCCAGGAAACCATTTTTCCCCCTTAAGCCTATGATGGGAAGGGTTGCTGTAAAGGTCTCTGACATGCCCTGGAGACATTTTCCCCATTGTTATGGTGAGTAACATTCAGCTCCTAGTTCCTTATGCAAATTTCTGCAGCAGGCTTGAATTTCTCCCCAGAAAATGGGTTTTTCCCTGGAGGTGGAGGTTGCAGTGCGCTGAGATCACACCACTGCACTCCAGCCGGGACAACAGAGCAAGACTCCATCTCAAAAAAAAAAAAAAAAAAGAAAAGAAAGAAAGAAAATGACTTTGTCTTTTCTATTGCATCATCAGACTGAAAATTTTCCAAAGTTTCATGCTCTGCTTCCTCTTCAATGCCTTGGTGCTTAGAAATTTCTTCCACCAGATACTCTAAATCATCTCTGTCAAGTTCAAAGTTCCACAGATCTCTAGGGCAGGGGCAAAATGCTACCAGTCTCTTTGGTAAAGTATAGCAAGAGTCACCTTTGCTCAAGTTCCTCCTCTTCATCTGAGACCACCTCAGCATGGACTTCATTGTCCATATCACTATCAGCATTTTGGTCAAAGCCGTTTAACAAGTCTCTAAGAAGTTTCAAACTTTCCCACACTGTCCTGTCTTCTGAGGCCCAAGTCTCTGGGAAGTTCCAAACTTTCCCATATTTTCATGTCTTCCACTGAGCCCTCCAAACTGTTTCAACCTCTGCCTGTTACCCAGGTCCAGAGTAGCTTCCACATTTTCAGGTATTCTTATAGCAGAGCCCCACTCTCCCAGTACCAATTTGCTATATTAGTCTGTCCTCATGCTACAAATAAAGACATACCTGAAACTGGGTAATTTATAAAGGAAAGAGTTCCACATGGCTGGAGAGGCCTTGGGAAACGTACAATTATGGTGAAGGCACCTCTTTACAGGGTGGTAGGAGAGAGAATGAGTGCCCAGTGAAGTGGGAAGTCCCTTATAAAAGCATCAGATCTCATGAAAACTAACTCACTAGCACAAGAACAGGATGGGGGAAACTACCCCCATGATTCAGTTTTCTCCACCTGGTCCCTCCCACGACATATGGGAATTATGAGAACTTTAATTCAAGATGAGATTTGGGTGGGGACACAGACACCATATCACTTGCCACAACTGGGTATTTAGAATTATTATTCACCAATGTGATAAACTCCAACAAAGGACATCTTAAACTTTAAATTTTTTTATTTTTAAATTTCTATCTATTTATTTTAGTGTAAGACTATTTTTTCATATATTGATTAGCTGACTATATTCTCTTATGTAACTTTTACTTAAGTTTTTGTCATTTTTTTCTAGTGGGTTGTTTATGTCTATACTGTTTGTAGTGTTAACATTTGAGATATTAATACTTTTTCTGCCCTATATGTTGCAGGTGTTTTTTTCTCTGCTAGGCATTTTTCTTTTAATTTAGTTTATAAAGGTTTTGATTTATGGAAGTTTTACATTTATATGTAGTTGATATTATCAATTTTTTTCTTTTCATTTCTGCTTTTGATGTCATATTTAGAAAGGCCTTCCTCATTCTCGAGAGACTAATAATTTCCTAGTACATTTTTCTTTCTTCATTATAGTTGAATATTCAATTCCTTTGGAACTTACTTGACATGTGCGGTAGTGATCTGAATTTTTTTCCCCAAGCTGGTCTAAAAACGAATTACTGAACAATTACTTTTTTATAGAATATTTAGGAATATAGTCTTTATTATATATTAATCTCTTACATACTTGAAAAATAAATTTTATTGTGCATATTTGAGGTTTACCACATGATGTTATAAAATATATAGCGAGAGACAGTAAATTGGTTACAATCGTGAAGCAAATTAATAAATTAATATACCTCTCATCTCACAGTTACTTTTTCTTTTTAGCAAAAGTAGCTAAAATCTACTTATTTAACAAAAATTCCTAATCCTATATAACTTAATTAACTGTAGTCCTCATTTTGTACATGAGATTTCTAGACTTCTTTATTCCACATATTTCCTACTTTGTATCCTTTGACCTACGTCTCCCCATTTCCCCGCTTCTCCCCACCTCCACCCCACCTCTTGGTTACCACTGTTTTATTCTCTGTTGCTATATATTTGACATCTTTTCTGTTTTTTTAGATTCCATATATAAGTGAGATCATGCAATATTTTTCTGTGTGTGGATTATTTCACTTAGCATAATATCCTCCCCGTTCACTCATATTGTGGCAATTGGTAGAACCTCATTCTATTTATAGCTGAATAATATTCTATCACATATATACATTTTCTTTATCCAGTCATCAATGAACAGACACTTATGTTATTTCTATATCTTAGCTATTGTGAATAACGTTGCAATAAACATGGGAGTGCAGATATTTTTATAAGGCAGTGATTTTACTTTATTTGGGTATATGCTCAGAAGAGGGTTTGCTGGGTCATACAGTAATTCTATTTTAATTTCTTTAGAAACCTTCATACTGTTTTTCCATAATGACTGTACCCATCTACATTCCCACTGATGGGGTGCTAGGTTCTTTTTCTCCATACCCTCTCCACCACTTGTTATCGCTTGTCTTTTTGATAATAGCCTTCCTAACAGGTGTGAAGTGATATCTCATAGTGGTTTTAATTTGCATTTCCCTGATGATTAGTGATGTTGAGAACCTTTCCATATACCTGTTGACCATTTTTATGTCTTCCTTAGAGAAATGTCTATTCAGGTCCTTTGCCCATTTTTTGAATTGGGTTATTTATTTTTCCACTATTGAGTTATAAGCACTCTTTAAAGATTTTGGGTGTACACCCATTATCAGATATGTGGTTTGCAAATATTTTTTCCCAGTGTGCAGGTTGCCTTATTTTTTTTTATTGTTTCCTTTGATGGCCAGAAGCTTTTTGGTTTGAGATAGTTACATTTATTTGCTTTTGCTTTTGTAGCCTGAGCTTTTGGGGTGATATCCAAAAAAATCATTGCCAAGGCCAGTATGAAGGAGCTTTTCTCCTATGTTCTCTTCTAAAAGTTTTATGGTTTGCATATATTACACTTAGGTCTTTTATCCATTTTTATTTTATTTTTCTGTCTGGGGTAAGATATGTTCAGTTTTATTCTTTTTTAAGTTTAAATCCAGTTTTCCAAGCACGATTTATTGATGAGACTATCCTTTTCCCATTGTGTCCTTTTGGTGAATTTGTCAAAAATTTGTTCACTGTTTATGTTTGGACTTATTTCTGGGTGCTCTATTCTGTTCTTTTGGTGTATGTTTCTGTCTTTATGCCAGTATTGTACTGTTTTAATTACTATAGCTTTGCAGTGTAATTCTAAATGGGGATATATGATATTTTCAACTTTTTCTTTTCAGTATTGCTTTGGGTATTCAGGGGTTTTTGTGATTACATACTAATTTTAAGATATTTTCTATTTCTGTGAAAAATATCATGAGGATTTTGGTGGGGATTGCATTTTATCTGTATATTGCTTAGGTTGTATGGACATTTTAACAATATTAATTTTTCCAATCCATGAACACAAGGTATCTTTCCATATATTTTTTGTCTTTTTCAATTTCTTTCATCAGTATTCAGTGTACAAAGATTTCCATTCATTGGTTAAAGTTTTCTGATATTATCATAATGGAATTTTTAAAAATTCTTTTTCAGTTAGGTCATTATCATGTGTGTATAGAAACACTACTTTTTATTTATCAATTTTTTATCCTGCAGCCTTACTGAATTCATTAGTTCTATTAGTTTTTTGTGGCATCTTTGGGGTTTTCTTCATGTAGGATCATATCATCTGCAAATAGAAATAACTTTACTCTTTCATTTCTGATTTTGATTACTTTTATCTCTTTCTTGTCTCATTACTCTTGCTAGTACTTCCAGTACTATGTTGAACAGAAGTGAGGAGAGTGGGCATCCCTGGCTTATACTGGACCTTAATGGAAAAACTACCAGTTGCTCCCTTTTGATTACAATGTTAGGGGCGTGTGTGTGTGTGTGTGTGTGTGTGTGTGTGTGAATAAACGGCCTTTATCTAAAGAAAGAAAAATTTTCCTTCTATACCTAAATTGTTAAGAGTTTTTATCAAGAAAGAATTTTAAACTTTGTAAAAATGCTTTTTTTTGCATCAACTGAGATAATCATGTCATTTTAATCTTTCATTCTATTAATGTGGTGTATCACATTGATTGATTTGTGTATACTTACCTAACCTGCATGCCATGGATAAATCCCACTTGGTCATAATGTGTAATCTTTTTGATGTGTTGTTGAATTCAGTTTGCTAATATTTTATTGAAGGTTTTTGCATCTTATTTCATCAGAGATCCTGATCTGTAGTTTTTCTTCTTTGCAGTGTCTTTGCCTGGCTTGGGTATCAAGATGATACTGGTCTTGTAAAATATGTTTGGAAGTATTCCCTCTGGCTCTGTTATTTTTTTAAGAGTTTGTAAAATATTGGTAATAATTCTTCTTTGAATGTTTGGTAGAATTCAGCCATTAAGCCATCTGGTCCTGGCCTTTTCTTGTTGGAAAGTTTTTAAGTACCTAGACTTTATTTGTTATTGGTCTGCTGAAGTTTTCTATTTCTTTCTGATTCAATCTTGGTAGGTAACACTTCTCTAGAAATTTGTTTATTTGCTTTGGGTAATCCACTCAGTTGGCATATAATTGTTCATAATAGTCCCTTATGGTCCTTTTAGTTTCCGAGGTGACTGTTGTAAAATCAGGTGTCTGATTTCACGTATTTGAGTATTCTCTCTTTATTTCATATTAGCCTCCCTAGACGTTTGTCATTGTTTGTTTTTTGAAATATCCAACTTTTGGTTTTATTAATTTTTCTGGATTTTTGTTCTCTATTTGATTTACTTCTGTTATGATCTTTATAATTTCCTTCCTTTTGCTAGCTTTAGGTATGGTTTGTTCTTTTCCTAGATCCTTCAGGCATAATATTAGGCTATGTATTTGAGATAATTTTTCTTTTTTAATGTAGGCATTTATTGCTATAAACTTTCCTCTTAGAATGATTTTTCTACATCCCATAGGCTTCAGTATGTTGTGTTTCCATTGTCATTTGTCTCAAAATATTTTTTAAATTCACGTTCTATTTCTTTTTTGACCCATTGGTTGTTCAGGGGCATATTATTTAATTTATACATATTTGTGAATTTTCTAAGATTTCTTCTTTGTTGATAATAACTATTGACCACAATTCATACCATTGTGGTCAATAACAATACTAGATGCGTTTTCAATCTACTTGAATTCTTTAAGACTAGTTTTGTGATCTAACATATAGTCTATCCTGAAGAATGTTTCATGTGCACTAGACAGGAATATATATTCTGCTGCTGTTGGATGGAAAGTTCTACATATGTCAGTAAGGTCCATTTGGTCTTAAGTGCAGTTCAAGCCCAGTATTTACCTGTTAATTTTTAGTCTAGCTGATCTATCCATTACTGAAAGTGGGGTACTATTACTAATACAATACTATTATTATATTGCTACCTATCTCTATCCTTATGTCTATTTTTATATATATATATGTTGTCCAATGTTGGATAAACATAAATGTTTGATTGCTGTATCTTCTTGAAAAATTGACTCATTTATTATTAATTTATTATAATTAAATAATTTATTAAAAATATATATGAAATAGTAAAACCTTTTTTTGTCTCTTGTGACATTTTTTGACTTAAAGTCTATTTTAACTGATATAAGTACAGCCACGCCTACTCTCTTTTGGGTACTATTTACATGAAACTTCTTGCATCCTTTTACTTACAGGCTCTGAGTGTCTTTTAAGCTAAAATGGATCTCTTATATGCTGCATATAACTGAATCTTGTTTTTTAATCCATTAAGCTACTCTAGGTCTTTTGATTGGAAAGTTAATCGATTTACATTCAATATTATTTTTGACAGACAAAGACTTTCTCCTGACATTTTATTATTGTTTTCTGGTTGTTTTGTATATCCTCGGTGCATTTTTTCCTCTCTTGTTGTCAGCCTTTGTGGTTTGGTGTTTTCTGTAGTGCTAAACTTTAATTCTTTTCTTTCTCATTTGTGTATCTGCAATAGCTTTTTGTTTTGTGATTGTTATGAGGCTTACCTAAAACAACATCCTATAGTTATAATAGACTATTTTTAGCCACTAACAACAAAACTTTGGTTTCATACAGATACTCTAGACTTTTACCCTCCTCTTACCATTTACACCATTGTATATTGTATATTCTTTAATAACTTTTTTTTTTTTTAGACGGAGTCTCACTCAGTCGCCCAGGCTGGAGTGCAGTGACGCGATCTCGGCTCACTGCAAGCTCTGCCTCCCAGGCTCACGCCATTCTCCTGCCTCAGCCTCCCAAGTAGCTGGGACTACAGGTGCCCACCACTACGCCCGGCTTATTTTTTTTTTTTTTGCATTTTTAGTAGAGACGGGGTTTCACTGTGTTAGCCAGGATGGTCTCAATCTCCTGACCTCGTGTTCCTCCCATCTCGGCCTCCCAAAGTGCTGTCGCGAGCCACTGTGCCCGGCCCTTTAATAACTTATTATAGCTATATTTTTGATCAGTTTGACTTCTGGCATTCATACTAGAGATTTGAAAGATCTGGGCATGTTCCTGTGGTCTAAGCTACTGGGGAGGATTACTTGAGCCCAGAAGGCAAAGGCTGTAGTGAGCTGAGATGCAGGCCACTGGGGGATTCCTGCTTACCCTTCCCACAGGGAGAAGTCCCCCCTGGTTGTGAGCTGATCCCAACTGGGAGGAATAAGTGGCAGAAACAAGAGGTTTCCTTCCCTTCTCCATGCCCCACAGGTTTCTGCCATTCCCTTGCTTTATTCTAGTACTTTCCTTTTGTCCCTCTGGTCAAAATGTAGGTGTCATTGCTTTGCTTTTTTTTTGGAGGGTCGTGGGCACAATTATTAAGTATCTCTAGTCAGCCATCTTGCACAATTTCTTATAGACTCTAAAGTATTGTCTTTGTGTTCAAGAATGTAACATTTCTATTTAAGTATTTGTTGGTTTTAGACATTTATTAAATTTTATGCTCAGGAGATCCCTTTAATTGAAGGTAGTATAAAATGGTCAAATACCAGAAATGTATTACAATAGTTATCATAAAAAGGGAAAAATATGAACAATACCTCAGTCCAGGGAAGTCAATTTTATTATTATTTTATTTTTAGAGATGGGGTGGCCCTATGTTGCCCAGGCTGGTCTTGAACTTCTCAGCTCAAGCAATCCTCCCACCTCGGCCTCCAACAGTGCTGGGATTACAGGCATGAGCCACTGTACTCAGCCAAAATCAATTTTAATTAAATTCTAACCCTCCCTATTCTGACATCAAGCCCTTTTCTCTGTTGTTAAGAAAGTGGTACTTTTTTCCCCATGTGGTTTTTTTAATACTTGCCTAGAAAAAGCTAGACATTTGTAAATCTCTGAACACTTGCCGAAACAAACCACGAGGGATAAATTTTGTAAATCATGTAACTCTTAATCCAACTTTATTCTTTATAAAATAAAGTACTTTATACTTTATTCACTGATGAATGTTTAAGTGAAATTTTTTTAAAATTGTCTTAAGCAGTATTTAATATTGAGTATGAAGAACATGCTGCAATAGAATGAGAGATCCCTATTGCCTACAATCTCCTACTTTAAAATTTGTTGTGACCCCATGCAGACTCTATAGCTTCCAGAGAAAGAAATCATAACAATAGATAAGAAAGACCAACAAATCTGAGTATGTTCTTCAGCTGCTCATTGCCCTCGTTTCTTCATCTGTAAAATGGAAATAATGATACCTTGGGGTCACAGTGAGAAATAAATCAGTTACTCTATATAAATAAGTATCCACAAAACACACGGTATTTTAAAAAGTACTCATTAAATGTTATTTCTTTTCTATCTCCTCCTTAAATACAACTGCATGTTTCTGGGGTTCTTGGGCTAAATTGCCCCTTTTCTTATTATCAGAAGCACTATAGAGAAGGGCATATGCCCGCTTCCCTCGTAATTCCATCTAATATCTTACTATCGTGACAATTTGCTCAAGTGTGTTGTTTGTGTATCTCCAGATACAGTTGTGCACTTAGAAGGTTTGTCACAACTCATTTCTTTTTTAAAAAAATTTTCACACACTGAAATGTACACTTTGTGGTATACTATGAGTGTTGACAATGTATCAAGTTGTATGTTCACCACCACAGTCACGATTAAAAAAAAAAACTGTTCTACTACCCCAAAAGCTCCCTGGCCTGCTCCTTTGTAGTCAACCCCACCTCTGATCTCAAGCTCTGTACTCACTGACCTGCACTCTCTACCTATAGATTTTCTTCTTCCAGAATGTCATGTAAGTGGAATCATATGTTATCTATACTTTTAGATGGCTTCTGTCATGTGACAAATTATTTGGGATTTATCAATGCTGTTATGTCTATTAATAGCTCCTCTTTTTCATTGGCAGAGGAGTAGTATTCTACTGTATGCATGTACCAGGGTTCATCCACTCACTAGTCAAAGGTATTTGAGTTGTTTCCAGTTCTTAATGGTTATGAATAAAGTTGCTATAAACAATTCAATACAGGTTTCTGTGAGGCCGTAAGTTTTTATTTCTCATGAGTAAAATGCCTAGGTGTGTTTCTATATCGCAAAGTAAATGTATGCGTGTTTTTCTTTATAAGAAAGTATCACAAAAAATTAGCCGGGCGTGGTGGTGGGCTCCTGTAGTCCCAGCTACTCAGGAGGCTGAGGCAGGAGAATGGCGTGAACCCGGGAGGCGGAGCTTGCAGAGATCGCGCCACTGCACTCCAGTCTGCAGTATCAAATTATTTTCCAAAATGACTATACCACTTTTGTATTCATAACAGCATTATATGAGAACTCTATATTGAGTTTCACCCTTGCCAGGACTTGGTATAAGATATTGTAGGGTTGTTTTGTTTTATTTTGTTTACCATTCTAATAGGTGTATAGTGGCAGCTCACTGTCATTTTAATTTGCATTTCCCTAATGTTTAATGATGTTGAATTTTTTTAATGTGCATTTTTGCCATCTGTATATCTTTTTTGGGAAAGTGCTGTTCAAATGTTTCGTCCATTTTATTGAGTTGTTTATCTTCTTGAATTTGAGAGTTGTTGTTGTTTTTGTTTGTTTTTTTGAGACAAAATCTCGCCCTGTCACCCATGCTGGAGTGCAGCGGGTGTGATCTCAGCTCACTACAACTTCTGCCTCCTGGGTTTAAACGATTCTCCTACCTCAGTCTCCTGAGTAGCTTGGATTTCAGGCACCTGTCACCATGCCCAGCTAATTTTTGTATTTTTAGTAGAGAAGGGGTTTCACCTTGTTGGCCAAGTTGGTCTTGAACCCCTGACCTCAAGTGATCCGCTCGCCTTGGCCTCCCAAAGTGCTGGGATTACAGGAATGAGCCACCGAGCCTGGTTGAGAGTTTTTTAAAAAACATATTATATACACAAGCTTTTGTGAGATACATGGTTTGTAAAAAGGGATCTAGCATGTATTTTTATTTTTTTAACATGATTTTTGTAGAGTGACAATTTTTAACCTCAATAAAGTCTAATGTATTAATTTTTTTTCTTCTGGATCAAGCTTTTGTCATCTAAGAACTTTTTGTTTAAACCAATATTACAAAGATTTTCTGATGTTTTATTCCAGAAATTTGAGAATTTTGTTTTACATTTAGATCTGCGATCTATTTTTAATTTTTGCATAAAGTATGAAAAACGGGCCAGTGTTCTTGTAAACTGATGCATCATTTGCTGAGAAGACTATCCTTTTTCTATCAAATTGCCTTTACATCTTTGTCAAAAATCAGTTGACTTAAGACTAGTCAACTAAAAGTTGATTCTTTTATAAAAGCTCTAATAGCAACTTTTTTTGTTGTTGTTTGTTTTTTGATACAGGTTTCACTCTGTCACCCAGGCTGGAGTGCAGTGGTGCAATCAGAGTTTACTGTAGCCTTGACCTCTGGAGGCTCAGGTGATCCTCCTACCTCAGTATCTCAAGTAGCTGGGACTACAGACGAGCACCACAACACCCAATTAATTTTCTGGGGTTTTTTGTTTGTTTGTTTGTTTGTTTTTGTAGAGATAGGGTTTTGCTATATTGCCCAGGCTAGTCTTGAACTCCTGGGCTCAAACAACCCACCCACCTTGGCCTCCTAAAGTGCTGGGATTAGAGCCATGTGTGAGCCACTGCACCTGGCCCAAGACAAACATTTAATGTTACAAATTATGATCTAAAAACTGAATTAGCTGTGTTCCACAAATTTTGATATATTGCATTTTAATTTTTATTCAGTGAAGAAATATATAAATTTTGCTTTGACCTTTACTTAGAAATATAATTTTAAAATATTTGAATATTTTCAAGTACCTTTCTGTTATTGATTTCTAGTTTAATTCAGTTATGGTTACAAAATAGAATTTACATGCTTTCTATTCTTTTCATTTTGTTAAAATTTGTTTTATGTCCCAAAATGTAGTATATTTTGCTTTCATGTGCACTTGAAATAAATGTGAATTTTTATGTTGTTTGTGGAGTTTTATAAATGTCAGTTAGGTCGTTGTTTGATAGTGCTGTTTACACCTTCTGTATCCTTACTGATTTTTAGTCTAGGCTTTTTTTGTTATTGTTAAATAATATAATGTTTCACATTAGTGTATAGACCTTAAAATAGGATATTCTCAATTTCTCCTCCCCAAACTTTGTGCTATTATTAGCATTTGTATAATACAGTTTGCTTTTAGATATGCTCTAAACACAAAATACATTGTTAAAATTTTTGTTTTGAAAAATCAGGTAACTTTTAGAGTAATTAAAGGTAGTAAAATAAACTGTATTATTACCTTCTGTGTCAGTCCAAACTGCATTGCTATAAAGGAATACCTGAGATTGAGTAATTTATAAAGAAAAGAGGTTTATTTGGCTCTTGGTGCTGCAGGCTGTACAGGAACACGGTGCCAGCATCTACTTCTGATGAGGGCCTCATGAAGCTTTTAGTCATGGCAGAAGGGAAGGAGAGCTGGCAAGTCACATGGCAACAAAGGAAGCAGGAGTGAGGAAATGAGGTGACAGAATGTTTTAAACAACCAGCTCTCATGTGAACAAATAAAGTAAGAACTTGCTCATTACCAAGGGGAGGGGACCAAGCCATTCATAAGGGATCTGCCCTCATGACCCAAGCACCTCTCACTAGGCTTCACTACCAACATTGGGGACCACATTTTAATACAAAATTTTGAGGGGACAAATATCCAAACGATATCACCTTCATTTAGTCAATTTCTGGCACTTTTCATTTCTTTGCATGGAGTCAATTTTCTACCTGGTATCATATTCTGTTTTTCTGAAAAATTTGTATGACTCCTATTGAAGTGTAGGTGTGTTGGAAATTAATTCTGTCAGTTTTTGTTTTCCTGAGAAAATATTTATGTCTGCTTTATTTTTTGAAAGACATTTTCCCTGACATATAGAATTCTAGATTGCCAGATTTATTTTCTTTTCAGCACATTAAAGATGCCACTCCATTGCCTGATGACCTGCATAATCTCTGTCAAGAAGTCTGCCGTAATTCTTACTTTTAATGCCTCTACATGTGGTGTATATTTTTTCCTCTGGTGCCTTGAAAATGTTTTTTGTTTGTTTGTTTCTTGTTTTAAAAAGTTGAGACATAAAATATCTAGATGTATAATTTTCGGAATTTTGCTTAATCTTCGTTGATATTTTTACATCTCTGGTTTGTTCTCTGCCATTAATTCTGGAAAATTCTTAGCTATTATTTTTTCCCTTGTTTTTTAGTTTGGGTCTTTTCTATCAACCTATCCTTAAGTTCACTGATTCTTTCCTTGGCTATATGAGTCTACTAGTGAGTCCATCAGAGGCATTTTTCATCCTTACCACTGTATTTTTTATTTGTAATGTTTCTGTTTGATTTTTCTTATAGTTTCTACTTCTCTGCTGAAATTCCCTTCTGATCATGCATTTTTCTATATATTTTCTATGATAATCTTTAACATATTAGTCATAATAATTTAAAATTCTTGGTCTTAGATTCTAACTTTTATATATTTGAGCCTGATTCTGTTAATTGGTAATATGTTGGGATTCTTTTCCTTGCTTTTTCATATGCAAGGGTTTTCATAAATTTTTGTTGAAGGGCTGGTATCTCTTGTAAGGCAGTAAATATTGAAGCGAGGTAAATTTTCTTTTTTTTTTTTTTTTGCATGGAAATGGACATTCTTTTTTTCTGTGAGGTTCTTAGTGTAAAAGTCTGAGAGAATCTTGTTAGGAATGTAGCTGGTTTGGGTGTTCACTGTTGCTTTGACTACCATCAGTGTATCATAAGTTTCAAATTTCTCTAATGGTACTCTGCACTTAGACTGAGGACACGTTTCTCAGAAGTTTGGCAACTGTGTACTCCATCCTCAGCTTTGGGTCTTTTCTTTGTTCTGTGCTTCAGAGAAGATCTCTTCCCATGATTTTACAACTCAGCCAGCAGTACTCTAGTTACTTGTAGTCAAAGATTGTTAGCCTGATGGTGAAGAAGAAAGGAGGTGTTCTCTGTTGTGCAAACTAAGCTGAAGTCTTGGCCAGGCACTGTCCCTGTCCCTGGTCTTGGTCTTAAGAGTGTGGTTTTCTCAGTTCCCTGGCCCTCTCCTAGCTGTAGTTGTGTGCCCAGAACATAATCCTGTCTCTCTCCCAGGGGAAGATGGTAATTTTCTGTTTATCTCCATTAGCTACAATGAGTTTTGTCTAGTTCTCTAAGAGTGACAGTGTATGTTGACTTTCTCCCTGCAGTTGAAGTCTTTTGTTTTGTGTCCTTTCATAACAGCTTGTTCCTCTCGCACCACAAGGGATGGTTTCTTGGAGCTGTCCCCAATCTTTTTTGTGTAGTCCATAGAGAAGAACCTAAAAGTTAGGGCAAACACTTCCTGTATCTGTGGCCCCAAGGAGATACATAGTCTCTTCACAGTCATCAGTCAGTCTTTGCCAATTCATTAATTATTCTAGATGATTTGTTCTTATTTATGTCTGGCTGTATCTGCCTCAGGTAAGCAAGTGCTCAGGTCCTGTCTTTCCCAAATGTATCCGTATCTCCTTAAGTTTTGTGCTGGTTGGTTACAAGCAATTTTAGCTCTCTGATGAGTTTTAAAAAGCTGTGACCTTGGAGTTTGTCCAGCTTGTTGTGTGTTGTTGTTGTTAGGTTGTGAATGATGCTTCCTCCAACTCTCTACATCCTAAGTAGAAACTGGAAATAGCAGGTTTTAAATTTTCTTTTTCTTTTCCCAAGAGAAAATTCTCAGCTTCTGGCTATAAATATTTTAGAATTCTCCCCCATTTCTAGGAGGATCGTGTTACTTTATCTTTTCCACCAATGTTTTCCTTTCTATAGGTGGAAACATGTTGTCATTAATTGGCATTTCCTAGCATTTTACACTTCTAAAGTACTTAAGAATAATTTAAATAGTTTTCTCTGTAACAATCACATAGGGCGAATGAGCAGCATCTGCCCTTATTTAGATGAAGAAATTGAAGAAAAGAGAGATGTAGTCATTTCTCTAGGATCAGAGCAAAGCCACCCTAAAAATTCAAAAGCTAATGTGTTACTTATTTTAGGCACCTTCTCTCACATTTCACTGGGGAAAAATTGCCAGAACATTTCCCTGCAGAACCAGAGGGAGAAATCAAGCCTCATTAGAATAGTTACAATAGTAAATTTTTATGTATTTTGAACATTAAATTTAAACTCAGCCTAGACAAATGGCCTTTGTGATTTCTAGAGAATTTTGCCAAGTCTTTTTACTAGGCAAAGTCTTTACTAGGCCGTTGTCCTGAGTGCAGGGAAGGGTGTGGTAGACAAAGAACAGCCTTAATTCTGTCATCATTTTAGATCCTGGTAGGCAACAGATAAAGAAAGGATGCCAAGAGGGATTAGAATGGAAGAAATATAGTTCTGTGTTGGGGCCACAACTAACTTCCTCAATTTACCTAGAGGAGTCTCTTGCATCAAAGAGCACATCTCCCTAAAATCATGGAATCTGAGTTCTTACAGCCCTCTATGAACCACCTTTGGTTCCAGGCCCTGAAGTTACCAACTGTTGGTCTTTGAGCTTCTTTGTCTCCCAAAACATCTGTGTCTTTCTAACAGGATATTTAAAGAAATCATGTCCACAATAGAGAGAACTTGTGCTGGATCTTAGCACTTTTAAAAACAGAAATAGAAAATAATATTTTTCAGCAATCCAAGATCAATCACTGTCCTTTCACTTTTTATAAAAGCTCTCAATTTTAAACAAAAGAAAAAGAAGGCCGAACCAAAGAGCCATGTCCTCACTACCTCTTCATTAAACTTTTATTGTCTATGCAATAAAAGTTATCATCTAAGTCAGTCAATAATGACTATTAAGGATATATTATAAATCTGAGCAAAACACACAGTAGGGAGAAACGACATCAGCTGTCACAGGTACGGGCAAGGGCACAGGCGAGACAGAGATGAATCTGAGCCCAGATATTAGAAGCCATGCCATGGTCTCACTTTCTTATGGCAACCTGAAGCGAACTGCCTGTAAGAGCAGAGCAATTGGACTACCATGGATAGGACCCTTCCACACGTAGCCATCTTTATTTTAAATGACTCAATGGGTTTAAAACATTAAGTAGCAAGTTACAAATAAATATAATTTTCCCACAAATATTAATGTTCAATAGAATGTGAATACATCCAGAACTTAGAGTGATTGCATCCTAATTTTCAAGAAAGTTGTAGAAAACTGTTTGCTAGAGATTTAAGTGCTACATGCTCACAAGCTGACTGTTGTTTGCCTACATACTTCCTCACCCTGTTCACTAACATCATCTCCCTTAGTCCCCAAGAATCTCCATCATCTTGAAAAGATGTGTTAAGCACTAATTTGCATTATGCTGTGTTAAACTCAGGACAAAGGTCATTTAAGAGCCTCTTAGGGCCTTGCAGCACAATGGCACAGGCAAATCTATGTAAGTGCACACATTTTAAAAGAGTGTTATTACTCAAATGTTTGTATTATGTGAACTCAAGAGGAAGCATCCTCAAATGCTGTGGACACACAACACTCAATCTGGAAATGTGACACGCTCACCTTGTGAGATATTATGGGTTACAACTTACATAACCCCTTCTGAATTTTTCCAAAGTATAATATGCCCAGTAACATAATTCTTGTGGTTACTTGGTATTTTTTATCATCCACAAATGTAAACTAATTAATGAAGATGATGGGCACAGTATTTGTATCATGTGCAAATTGTCACAGTTCAAAAGCTTTGGACGAGCTTCTACCGTAGCCTTTGACTGAGCAACATTTGAGCATTCTGTCTGAGGATTGTGCTATATCTTTGAGTTCTTCTTCCTTTATCATGGTAAAGCATGACAATAGCTAAGCAGAGGCAGTTAGAGGAGAGAGTCATCATCACTTATTTTTTCACTTAAACCAGTGCCAAAATCAATTTTGAAGCATTATCTCCAAGTTGCTTTCAACTCGATCTGGGTGTTTCTCTTCAGCTACACTATCACCCCCTCCACACACACTGGAATCTTTATTACATCACACTAATCTAATTTAAATGCATTTTTACTGTACTTGGTTTAATGAATGTGGAATGTGTCACTATGAAATTGCACCATTAATTTGATAAATAGGACTTGAAGGTATAATTTTTTCCAGCATTGCCGACTAATGAAGCTAAAATACATATATAATAAGAAGTGTAAATAATAAATTATTCTTAGGAGCAAAAAAATTAATTAGATCTTACCACAAATTGCATCTCAATGTCAATTTTTTTGTCTCAAAACTACTGACTTTCAAACTACTTGGAACGCCATTGTAAATGTTGGAAACTTTCTCAAGTGATTATCTTCCATCCTGGGAATCTGCTTTAAGAAACTGCTGTTGTTCAAGAAGTCCTTTCAAGATGCCAGTGTGGATCCCCTGTTGTCATTTCTACCTGGCATTTAGAGTATCTTGATGAATTAATCTTCTTCTTTAAGTTGCATTGTTTTATTTATTTGCAAAGACTCCTAAAATCCTTTCCAATAGTGTGCCGTGGAAGTGGAAAAAAACAGCGGACCTTATATGCAAATTTGCACACAAAGGTGACAGAACTGTGTTTCTAGGGATTTTGGAGAAAGTTGCTCCTGCAAGCTTGCTTTTCACCAGGAAGCTAGGTCTGCGTCATCCACGGGCTAAAGGATGGGCTAACAGAGAATGATGGATCACACCCCAATTATTGTATAGATGCACACTCTGTGGCTAGATAAACTGGAAATTAGCTGGTTAATATGCACACTAAAACCAGAGACCAGATAATGCTCCAAATGAGATTCTATTCCTTGGGTGGAGAAGAAGGAATTGCTGTTATGACTGGAATAAGTATGTTTGGTTCAGGTTCAGCATAGGAGCAGTGACTTTAGCGTGTGTACATATTAGCCAGTAATCCAAGAAGTCTAATTAATGAAATTATATTTGCAGAGGACATTAGCTACAGCATGTCTGCCTGCTTAGAACACAAAGACTATGAAAGCCAAAATGTATAGGCAACAGGAAGCCCATCTGGAGACTCGAGTCTTTGTTTTTAGTATGTATATTAATTTAAAAAACAAAATACCTACCATGCACAATAACTATGTTTTTCTGTTGTCATTGTTGTTTATCAGATATGAGGATTGTTTCAGCTTCATAGTCAAAATAAGACTACATTTGTCCTCTTAGAAAGATTCCAAGAAGAGCAGGAAAGATGCTCTAAGAATTAAACTGAACTATATGGGGTCCAGCCACCCCTCTCTTTGTCCCCACCTGCAGGTCAAAGCCATGCAATCACAGGCAACTTAATAGAGCTCTGTGCCTTTCCTGGCCTGATGCAGGACCCTAGGCCAAACGCTGTCCCTGGCCTTATTTTCCATTCCTAGTGTGTCATTTAACAAACAATGTTTTTATTCCTTGCTATTTGATTTGAAGCCAAAATTCTGACGTGGCATCAGTTTTGCTGCCAGATAATGCATTAAAACTTACTAAGGGGTAAACATAATGATCTTCATTAAACCCTTTAAATGAACCCACCTCCTGCTTCTTCAGGTTGAGAAAAGCATTGACAGGGAACATTGTGGAAGCGTCTTGGAGCTATTTTCTTCTTGTAACAGGGGGAGGGAAAGATGAGTGGCAGCTTTTAGGGGCAAAAAGAAAGTTAGGTAAACATAAAAGGTTTTGTAAGATTTCCTTTCCTAATGGCAAAGTTTTAGAGCAATAAATCACAATTCAGTCAATACCATTAGTTTTGGGGCATTATATACCCTCATTAAAGTGCATAAACAATTATATTTATTGAAGGTAATGTACTGTGTAGTGCATTATAACGACACTCATTAACATATGTAATCATCATTTGAATGGGCTTTACTACAATGTAAACTGATAATGGCATGATTACACACTGGGTTATTAACTTTTCAGTCTTAAGATAATAAAAGGTGATGCAAGAAACCAAAAGCACATATGCATTGCCCTTCATTTGTGAGTTATGTATTTCCATACAAAATTCTAAGCTCAGGTACCCATGCTCGGAAGCTGTCTTGATAAAATACTAAATTCCATGCAGTGCTTTGAGGGTTGGGGCTATTTCAGACCCAATTATGAAGACAACTCTGTGAGTGACTCTATTTCTATCTTATATTGTGGCTTAATCTATCCATGCTTTGGTTTCAATTCCTTTCTACACTAGACCCTGTTAATATCGCATGCTCTAAGAAAAATGAGAACTTCCTCCAAACCTTCTCTTTGAAAAATCTCATTTAAGAGTCATTTGGCTGATGCTGAGAAAACTTTGAGAAAACCCAGAGTAACGCACATTGTATGAAAAGTGACAAGGTCATGAAAGACAGAGTAAGGAAATGTTCTAGAGTCAAAGAGATGCAAAAGACAAAACGAAATGCAATGTGTGACCTCAGACTGGATCCTGAGCCAGAATTTTCTTCTCTCTTTTGCTGTAAAGCTGTTTGTATTAGGACAATTGGAAAACTTTGAATAAAGTCTGTAAATCAGATAATGGCATCTTATCAAATATTATTTTCTTGATTTTGATAATTTTACTGTGGTTATGTCACAGAGTGTCCTTATTCTTTATACACAAAAAGCTATTTAAAAGTAAAGGCCCTTTATGTCTGCAGCTTACTCTCAAATGAATCAGAAAAAAATAATATTATGTAGGCCTAATAATAGGAGTAGTAATTATAACATAGATGAAAAGAGTAAATCGTGAAGCAAACGTGGTAAAAAGTTAACATAATGTGGGTGAAGGATATTTAGGAATTCTTCGCACTATTCTTGCAACATTTGCTATGTCTGAAATTATTTCAAAATTTGAAAAAAGAGAGACATTTAGAATTTAAGAACTGACTATGAAAAGGCCATGACTGTAACCAAGCAGGTCTGGTGGTTGATGTTATCAGCAATGAGTCAGAATAATGATCAGGATCCCAGTACTCATGTAGGTTCTTTATCTGCTCTGTCAGTGAAAATCCCAGATTTGATAAAACAGTTTTTCTTCCCAGCCAATATTTATTTTCTATATTTCAGGGTCAGGAATGACAAAGGTTTGTGATACAAAAGGTAAAAGACATTGTACTCTAATCACTTAGATTAAAAAGTTATAGCAGTAGCCACTTAAAATTCCCTCTGAACGATGACTTCACAACTAAGTTTGGGATCAGCGTGAGAGCTAGACTCAAAAGAATGATTGACTTACATCTCCGTATAAGCCCTGAAGAACGTACCCCTGTATTCATCTCAAATGAACTGCTGCATTATCACTCCTAAGTAGTATCCAAACTTTAACCAACAGATCCAGTGGAATAGGCCTAAGTTTATCAACCACACTTATTTTGGGTTGAATGAAGTAAACAAAAACAAAATAAGTTACCCAGAACACTGAGGAAGAACAAAGATAAAACTAAACTCAGAGGTTTCTGGTATTCGTTCTTTTTTTCCCATTAGATCACATAACCCGATGAAAGCAGTAATATTGATACATTTTAAATTTTTCTCTAGAATATATTTTCATCAGTGTCTAATTTGTACCACATTTCAGGGAAATCGGGGAGTTCTATAGCTAAGAGCTACCCATTTTAAAGTACAATTATAAAAGCAGAACAGCCTAATCATCCTTACAAACTACAAAGCAAAATTAATCAATAGCTCTCTATAAACAAGAGGAAATGCCTACTCTGTATGCATTTCTACACAGATAACTAGACTTGAAGACTACATCTGCTGGGTTAATGTTTTTATTAAATCATATTCATGTTGGCACAATCGCCTTTTCTCATTATAAACACTGAGCACTTTTATTTGCTACAGAGTATAGCCTTAAGAAATTTTCAATTGACTGACAGCTGCCTGTCAACTTCTGACTCTGGAGAAATCCAGGAACTCCGCCTGTAAAGCTCCAGGGAGTTCTAGGGAGCTCCAAGATGGTTAACGGCCGTCCATTAGCATAGGGCCCAGCAGAGCCCCGGAATCTGTGAAGTGGGAAGTTCTTGCTGTAGAAGGTCGTATAATTCCCTATTGCCATCTGAGAGAACTGGGAAAATTCAACTTGAAGCAAAGACTGGGGTGCTATAAGTTTATGTACTAAGGGAAATCATTTCATGCAGTTTGGTATTACTGTACACCATGTTTTATTTATATTCTATACTGGATGAGAAATTGAATACTATGCTCTTTTCTGGCAATGGAAACCTGCCTTATTCTCCTAAACTGGGCACGGCATCAATACAGCAGCTTGCAGCCTTTTTGACTATGTATTATAGAGTGGCTTCTGTGCATTATATATTAAATCCGATATGCACTGTGAGTTTATATGCCACACACACTACATTTTTCTATATTACGTCCTGCAATCTATCATATTAAGTGAAAGGGGTGATGGAGTGGGCCTCAGGTAATGTAAAGAAGATTGCTAACAGCTTGCCTGCTGCGTTGAGAGTAGGTAGGCATTTCTGCGGTGTACTCTGTGTATATATCGGGAGAGCACGCTGCAAACTGACCATGTAGAGAGTTCCACATCCCTGGCAATGGAATTAACCACCTGTATACTACTAAAATTACCTACCAGCCCCAAACAACATGCCTACCCCATTAACAAAGCCCAGCAAAGGTCACAAAAGCCAAATAGTTCTTCCCAGAAGTGGGAATAAAAATGAGGTCTGGGCTGTCAAAGGAAAAGCAGACTCTACCTAAAAGCAGTCAACCCAGGCTAACAAAGGTCTTCCACACAGGAAACTTGGACAAACATTTAGCAATCACTGCCTCTGAGCTGTTAATTTATGTCTCACGGTCTTTGGTCTAATACGTGGAAGAAACCTGCAGGTCCCACATCCAAACATCACATTCAAAAAACAAAAAAAACCACAAAAGCCATAATTAAAAAGTATTGACTATGCTTTTTGAAATAAAAGTATATTTTCTATGGCATTATCTATTCATTTAGCAGAATTCCTAAATTCAGGAAGACTCAGAAATACGTTGCTTGCCTCATCACTGTTCCTAAACTATTTTTTCTGGAATTTTCTAGGATGAGGAAATACATGTAAACTGGATCACTGTCTTTTTGGCATAACATTTATGGTTTATGAGGAATTCGGATGGTAATTTTTTTTTTTTTTTTTTGGCTGTGAAAACTTGGTTCTGCTTACCCATTGATTTAAAGGTAAAATGTTTTCCCGTTACCTGGGAACTAGGCATTGTGATTGCCCATCAAGACTTTGACCTCGTGTTCAGCCACTGTGAGATCCGCTGGTCCTCACGGTCTGAGATCCTGCAGTTACTTTAATCTATAGTTACTAATCTTGGAATTACACTTTAAAAAAATAAAGAAGAAGAACCCCGCTATTAGACACTCATGACCGACCACAGGGCTGCCTTGCCTTCGCATTGTCACTGCAGAATCTTTTTCTAAGGGCAGTGAAAGTGGTCACAAGGATGAAGAGTGTCTGCTACCAATATTAGTGAAAAGAACCCCCTTTTAAGGTGCTGTATAATCACTCATTATTTCTATTCTTCTAGCACTTACATACTTCATGTGGTGAGGGGATTGTAGCTTTTGTGGAAAGGGACATTTGGCCTTGAGTGTCAGGCTTTACAATGCATCTCTGGTGCAATATTATCAGGTGACAACAATTCATCCCAGCGCATTTTACAGCTTAACAGAAGGTTTTGATTTCCTGGTGGAGTCTTAATTGATTTTGAATTCTTTAGCATTCAACCTTCCTCGTAGTGATTGTTAGAAGATTTAATACAGGAAATATTAAGTTTAAACAAAGAAGGCCCAGAAGGGACACTTTTGTGGACTGTCAGATATATTTTTCACTGTGAAGTGGAAGTGCCAAGCTAGCCAAGGAGACTTGGGGTTTGCTTTAGACCACCTTATGGATTTCTACAGCTGCCCCAGAGGGAGAGGATCCAAACGGCTCTGCCGTCCACAATCTCAGCTGCTAGATGATGCACAGAGTGACAGTGACGAGCCAAGGAAAACTAGTAGGAGGCACTTCCAGCTTCCTTCCATCAACGGGAAGGCTGCCAAATTCCAAACTCTAAAGATGCCAGGGAGCTGGAAAATACAGCATCAGAAAAATGGCTAGATCAGGTGAAGCCCCTGGGCTGCATACAGAGGAGCGTCTGTAACGTGCTTGGCCACATTTGCACCAAATGTCTTTCCTGCCATCATTAGAAGCCTGTGCGTAGACCTTCCCTCGTGCTTTTTACAAGGACCAAGTCAAAGCAGGGAAACAGGATTTTAATAAAATAGCACCCGTGATAGCAAACGTTTGTTTTCCTAGACGGAAAGGTACTGACCATCATTGAATTGCTCACAATGTTTGTGTGCCTGTCCCTGGATGATAAGGATGTGGGCACCCCGCCTCCTTCTCTAGAGCAGAGGGATTCACGTTGCTCCTCAGCAATGCTGGTAGGTAGGTGCAGAGATCAATCCTTCAGTCACCAGGAAGAAATGACCTCAACTGAATAGTTGTTCATTCTTTCATGTGTTAAAAAGTTTCCTAAGAAACCTTTTTAATATGGTAAAGTAGAAATATAGCGGAGTTCCTGGTATGTTGATGGGAGAAACTGCGGTTGAGAGGATCTTCCTCCATTCCTGAGGTGATGAAGTTGTGACAGGAGGCAACGTTTGCACAACCTGGCATTGCTCAGCAGAGATGCCCTACCACGTGGCATTCTACAAACCAAACCACAAGGCTTTCTCGACCCTCGTATCCATCACAGTGCATGCCCATGCAGAGTTCCCCAGTACACAATCTTATACCGATTTATACATGTATCTATAGATATCTATATAATGTACATAATCATTCTGCAGCTGTCAGAAGCTCCTGGAAAGCCCAAGAGTTCAGTATGAAAGGTGCTATTAGGCTGGGAAAAGCACCACGGCTGCCGCAGATGGCTCATTTTCACAATAGACCTGAGGTTTAAGAAAAAAAAAAAAAACACAAAATCTAGTTGTTTTGCCTGCAGCATAAACAAGGAATATTCTCCTTGAGCAAGCGGAACTGGCTTTGCAGAAATGAACCTCCAATCAGTCTTGCTAAATTCTAACATCAGATATACACTTATGTATTCATACAAATGTGCTCAAAGATGGCGGGTTTGAAGTAGCTGTATCCAAAGCTTGACTTTATAACTTTATTTGTCATAGTGGTGCTAGCAGTATTTTAAAAATTAATAAGAATATTGTATTGCAAAAGTAACACATGCTCATTCCTGAAAATTTGAAAAATAGAGAAAAATCCACCCATAAATTTGTCATCCTGGGATATTTACATATTTATAAGTATTATTTTATAGATAACTTATAGCTACATATTATATATAATTAATATGTTGTATTATATTTATGAAATAAATTATACAAAATAAAATATATAATAAACAAAATATATAGTTAATAAATAAATTATATTATCTTTAAATATAAAAATAAATAAATTTTTATTTATTCATATGTGTATATATGTACACACACATATATATTCTGGAAATTTATGTAAAGTAGACATGTGTAGTATGCATTATAGACATATCTGTGTATATGTATTATAAACATTTTAACATAATTAATACAATATATTTATATATGTATACATTTTCGTGTCATGTTTTTCTTTCTTAACATTTTAATTATAATAAGAACAATTTCCCATGTCATTAGTCATTAATTACACCCACTGAACATTTTTAATGACTACATATTATTCTATAGTGTGTATATATCACAACTTTTTCCAATAAGTCATCTACTACTAGAAATCTCCAAAAAATAGTACCAGTTTTTTTTCCCTCAAACAATTTTCCATTAACAGTCGTTCTATTTAAATCTGTAGCTGTGCCTCCAATTGCTTGAATTACTGGTCAAAGAGTATAAACATTTTACAGACTCACACATTTAGCCAAATACTTTGCCCAGAACAAACCTTTTTAACTGAGGATAATAAATGTTCCTGGTTAGATATTAAGGCATGTTGCAATGGGGCCAATTTGATATAACAAATATAATTTCATAACTTTTCACGACTTCCTAGGCATGTCTAGCCACAAAGATAAACCAAAATAAAACTATTTCCTAACTGACAATTGTAACTCTACAATGATTACCCAGATCTTAGATAGATTGACTTTAATCTCAGCCTCAAACCCTCAAAAATGGCATTACTATCTTACATTTTGTTCTTAACCATTTTATCTCATTTAGAGATCCATCTCTACTACTTAGCTCAAAGGTTATAATTTCCTGAATCTCCTCACCATTAGGGCCTTTCACAAGAGCAAACAGTTGTATTAGAGGAAGGACACGAGAAAGTCCCTTATCCACCCTAATGCACAAACTATTCTGGACCCACCTTAGAATTTCTTCATGTCTTTCAGGAGACAATAGACTCTTGGAACTCTCTCACCCAGCTACCCTCAAGTCTCCTTTGAGATGCAAAGTACCTGAAAATTCAGAAGAATGGTTTATTCTTATTTTTTTAAATGCTAGTTGAAGAGTGTCATTTTGTCCCTTGATTTTGTGGCTTAAAATCCATGTTCTGCATAAATACACAGCTACACAGTCCCTCTGTGATCAATCTTATGTTTATCAAGGACACTAAAGCAGTGAACAGATTGCTGCGCGTGGCCCCACCTGGATCTGCATGGAGTGTGGGTTGGAACCCATAGTCTACACATTTCCAGTTCCAGCCCCAGCAGTGGAGCTACTCACCCCCCTCCAGAATGATCTATGCCCTTTTGTGGAAAGTTTGATGCATTGAGACAGCTCAAGCACTAAACTGGAACCCAAAATCAATAAACGTATTAGGACTGGGTGCTCACAAATTGGTAGCCATTTAATTCCCCTGCTATTAATTTTTTTCCCTTCCAGACGTGAGCAGGGGGTGCAGTGTGTGAAATTGTTAAACCACAGCTGCAGGTCGCCCTTGAAGGTGCCTTAGTGGGCTTCAGGAGGGGCCTTGCTGGTACTTCCAGCGATCTCCTCGGCAGGCGTTTATTTCAAAAGTCAGGGAAAGACTCCTATTTCTCTAATTGGTATTTATTAGCTAAGAGGAAGACTTCATGCCATTTAATTTTTTAAAAACTTTTTATTATAGATATTTTCAAATATTCACAAATACTGAGATTCAGATAATAATGTAATAAATCTTATGCTTATTACCTATTTTACATTTTTAATTTATTTTTCACCCATTTTTAACATATTTTATTTGTATTTGTTTTTTTGTGGTTTCTTTGGGTGGTTGTTGTTGTTTTTCAGATTTTGCTTATGCTTCTAATTTTAAGAATCCTGGTTGATTTTCTGGGAACAATGGGCTCTTCTTGGTAGTGGCAGCACAAAGGTCACAATGTTAAGAGCATTTGTTATGGGGTTTTTCTCATCTCAGTAGTATGAGATACAACCATCCAATCAATTTGCTAAGATAAACCACCCTAGGGCCCTTCCTGGTTCCAACCTGTCAGCTAGTCCTGTTGACTCCACCTCCAAAGCAGATCCCGTATCTCTCCACTCCTCTTCATCTCCAATGCTTCCTCCCCAGTGTAAATCCTCATCCTTCTTGCCCTGATTACAGTAGCCTCCAGCTATCCTTCCTGCTTCTACTCTTTCCTCCCAGCTCCACCAGAATCCACTCCCCACATGGCAACTCCAGCAACCATACCACCCTCCTGCTTACCACCTCCCAATGACTTTTACTTTTGTCACCTACAACCCCTCTCCACTAATCCATGATGGCCAGTATCATCCTTTACAAATACAAATAGACCATGCCATTCCGTTTCTGAAAGCCCTCCAGTGGCTTCCTATTGCACTCAAAAATTCAGACTCCTTGACCTGCAGGCAGCCTCTGCCTACCTCTCAGAAGCTAATTTCCCATCTATTTTCATCTTGCACAATATGCTCCACCTACGCCTGCTTCTTTCAGCGTCTCTAACCTGTGCAGCCATGCTCCTTTCCTCCTGTGGGCTTAGCTCTTGTTTCCCACCCTCCATGACCTCCCCTATGTCTTCCCTGTTAACTCCTTCCTGTCATCCAGGAATAGTCTCAAAAACTCCGTCCTTGAGAAGCCTTCTCTTATCACCTGAACTAAACTAACTTCCCAGCCCCAACATCTTATTACTTCGGAACTTGCATTGTATTGTATGCTTATCATCCTTTCATCCCACCGCAGTAACAGCTCCATGAAAGAAGAGATCTTTTCTGCCTTATTCATCTTTATATCTTGAATTTCTGGGACATGATAGGTATAGAAACTCTATAAAACTGTGTTGAAAGAAAGAATGAATGAATACAACAAAAAGGAACTTTAGATCTTATTGTAAGGATTTTAAGTAACAGTTATTTTTCCAAATGATAAAGGTATATGTAATAGTGGAGAAAGCAGATCGGGGGCTTTGGTGGGTTGTGTGGGACCATGGAAAATGCTAAGGAACTGTCACATTCAGAGATAAAGTCAATAGTTAAGTCAGTAACAACTGTAGAAAGGCTCATTTATCCCCCAGATCATGTTCTCTTCCTGCCTTCCTCTGTCTGATATTCCTGTCATCAGATTAATGACTTGGGGGGAAACATGTTTGTCCAGTGGTCTGCTGAGTACAGAAGTCATATCTACCATCTCCTAGTAACTTACTAAGTTCTTAAGGCAGTTTATTTTCTCATTGCCTTCTCATTCCCTAACACTTGACAATATCACTTCCACTCCACATTATCTTCTGAAATTGATCTCCCCCCATTTATATTGGTATCCTAATCCTCAATTATAGTAGACACTTAGTTATCTTTCCTGCTTCATTTTCTTTTCTACAGAACCAGCTTCCCTTCTACATTTCCTTATTTCCATCTTTATATTTATTCATTCATTTTAAAAAGATTAAAAAGCAACTTGGATTCTCCCTTTTTTTCCTGACCTCCCCCACAAGGAACATTCAATTTTTATTTTATTGTATTTTTAATTTAAGCCCTTTCTCTAACAATATCAATGAATCCTCCCCACCTCCATATTTTATCTACTCCAGTAAATCCAGTTAATCTTGAAACAATGCTTTGCCCACATCACTGCATTGCTCAAAAACCCCCTTTGACTCCCATTGCCTATTCAGTAAAACCTGAACCTGGTTTAAGAGGATGCCTACCTAAAGTTGGGTCCTTTAGTCTTCACTGACATCATTTCCCACTACTCCTGACAAAACTTCTGCTCCCACCGAACATTTCTGTTCCCTGACTGCTGTTCTTTCTTGATACATCCTCCCTCTACTCTATAGTCTTGACATAATAAAGGAGGAAGGATCTTGATTACTATAAAATATTAACTGTCTGAATAGAGGCTGGCTGTTGAATGTAGTAGGCACTGGCCATACGTGGCTCCTCGGCTCTTGAAATGTGGCTAGTGAGACTGAGGATCTGAACTCTTAATCATCAAAATTATTTGAAAAACTAATACTCAGTGTAGGTATTGGGAAACTTTTAAGCATATTTAGAACAACTTGGATGTGTAAATTTGCTGTTTCAACTGTAAATTTTATGAAATAAAATTGTAGATCAAGTATTTCTGGTGAGATTTCCAGGTCCAAATTGAGATATGCTGTAAGTGTAGAGTCCAGACCAGAGTTTGAGGACTAAACATGAAAATAGGAATGCAGAGTGTTTCATTAAAATTTTTTATTTTGGTTACATGCTGAAATCAAGCTATTTTGAATATAGTGGGCCAAATAAGATATATTATAAATAGTGATTTTATTTTACCTGTTTTGTTTTACATTTTACAATACTCCTACTAGAAAGATTTAAATAATACATGCGGCTCACATTGTATTTCTTTGGAACAGTGCTTTTCTAAATATCATCTGCACAAAAATGTTGTCATAGCCCAAAAGACTTCGATTCTGATCCCAAGGCCCATTCACAGATTGAACAAATCATAATCTCTAGGAGAAGGTCCTGGGGTTGTTATTTTTAAGTGCTCCAGGAGATCCCAATCATGAGGCACATTTGGGAAACCTGCCCTAAGTGATGGCCCTGCCTCTGGCATTTATTGTCTTCATCGCTCATTTAATGCATCCACTTAATGTGTTCATTTAATACAAGCTCTGTCATGCTATCACTCTGTGTCACACATGTGTATTCCCAAGTAGACTAAAAGCGCTCAGAAAGGGGAGGCGCTAATAATTATAGCTAACATGCATTGAGTGCTAATAAGGTGTCGAATACCCTGCCAGGTGTTCTATGTTTATTTCCTCATTTAACTAATAATAGCACCTACAATCCAGTGAAGTGGGTGCTACTCTATCCCCATTTCACAGAGGAAAGAGAGATGTGGGTCAGACAGGTGTTGACTGATGCTGCTGTGACCTGGATCAGTTCTGTTCAATGTTACAGCCTGTGCTGCTCTTATGTGAGACTGCCCAGGAGCCTGGTGCAGTATCTATTTGTACAGGAAAAGGCAGCATTTGTGTAGTTGTCTTCTAACAAGGTCAAAGTGCAATTTACATTAATAAATGCAAATGCTGGTAACATTCAGCACCCACACAAGAAAGATGGTGGGCGGGCACTCAGTTAAGTGCTCTGGTGGTGCCTTCAGGATGTAGTGCTGCATGTGGAGAGGCAGGACTGTGTTTGCCTCATTCGTGCTCAAGTCAAATGCATGTCCCCTGTCAACGGAGCAACTGCTGTTTCAAAGGCCCTGGTTGATGAAGAGCTCCCTGCCTTCAGAAGTCAGCAATAGGAGCACCTGTTCCAGAGCCCCAGAGGACACGGCTATAGCTCTCTGCATTCAGGGGCCTGTGTAGGGGGAGCACAGCATTGGAGCAGGGCAGCACAGTTGTCAGCAGGCCAAGGAGACACCAGCTGAAGCCAGGATGCCAAGGACATTCTGTTCAGGCTGCGTGGATGTTAAGATTCCCAGAAAGAGAAAGAAATGTTGGATTGGAAACCGAAGCAAGATTCACCAGGCTTGTACAAGGCATTTAGCTCTTAGTTGTTATAAAAATGAAAATAATTGTGAAAGCAGAGAGAAATCTGCAGCTGCTCGGGGCTATTCATACCATAAGAGATCCCACCAGGCCCTCTTTATTGTTGCAGTTTTGGCAAATTATTTTCTTATCACACATAACCTCCTCACTTCTGTTCCTGGATAAGCACTTAGGCCCATAAAGCTGTGGGTCAGCCACAGTTGAGCATCCAGCACATGGAACAGGCGGCCATGGGGAGCTCCAGAGCCCGCCTGTCGGAAAAGCAGCAACTGGAGTCCATAAAAAGTTGGCCCGGCCGGTCCATTAATGGACCCAGGTCTGGGGCTCTGGCTTGGATCACCTGCCCCCTCCACAGAGCCTCACCTGCAGGGATAGCCACCTTGGGAGGGCCACCTTGTGGGCTGGGGCCCACCTTCCCTGGGTGCTGAGCCCCTGGTGGCCTCAAGGGCAAGGGGCAGGTGCATGGGCAAGCACTCAGCTGCGAGGCGCTGGCCCCACCGTGGACAGAAGGGGACGGGTGCCCACCACACATGTGTGCTGGACAAATGCGCTGGCATCTCCGGCGTGGGCAGAGAGCATGCCGCTCCCATTATCCTGGCCCATTAGGGAAGCAATTGGAAAAAAAAAAAAAACATTTAGCAATTTGGACAGGAGTGAGGCTGCAGAATGGCTTGTTTCTCTGTGACAGCCTGCCACGTACAGATGAAAGGGAAGGCTTATAACAAATTTTCATTACCCCCAAATAAAAAAGCAACAGCAGGCGCAGCAAGGGCTTTGAGGCGGAGAGGTGGGGCCAGAAATCCACCCAGAAGACCACAAAGGAGCCTCAGCAAAACAAATCAATCAATCTCTCAGTCACTTCCACTTGCCTAGCACGGTTCATGCCAGTGGCAATCAGGCCTGTCAGCCTGTCAGGCTCTGGCCTTCAGCTCCTTGCCTCACACTGTTAGGAAATGCACCAAAGTACTACCTCCAGGGCTCTCCCCTTGCAAAACCCCTTGCCCACCTTCCCTCAACAGCCTATGCTCCACAGGAAAACCTCCCCCCAACCTGAGAGGCAGCACTGCAGGATTTGGTAAAGGGAAGCGATTGGGGTTTGCAAACAGCACCGGCATCTTTGCCTTTTGCTTCGCTTCCAACTTCAGTGAGCGCTGAGTGGAAATCAAACCTCAGATTCAGGAGGGCATGGGCCCTACAGGGTTCGCAGATTCCCAGAGCTGGGGCTTCATCAATGTTCCTCCCACCCCCAGTTCATGTTCTGCCGAGAGAGTTCAGGACACCCACTAGGCACAGACCCCAAATGAAACCCCACCTCTGAATACCCCACACAGGTCCGCGACCCACTCCCGCTCTAATGAGTCTGGCTGCCCGCAGAGCTGCATAATACATTGCGCCTTTGACCTTATTAGAAGACAACTACACAAATACTGCCTTTTCCTGGCCTGGGTGTCTGTCCGCAGGTATCCCCAGCACATTTACCATTGCAGATAAAAATGAATTGTGACGGGAAGCTGCAGGCTGGATGTTGGATAAGACCAGAGCTGGAATAGAGAGGCTTTTCCTTCCATGATTTCTCTAAACCCCCATCATTCCTTATCAACAGCTTCAAAAAAACATGTTATTAAACATCTGGGTTTTAGTGACATTCAAAACTGTGCGGAGAGAAAATGGGATTTGTGGGTGTATTTTTACCTTTGGGAATGGCTAGTGTTGACAGCTAAAGGACAGAGTCAGGTCACAGGCTCAAGAATACTGAAGCAGGGTCCCCAAATTACCATTGTTTTATTTGTATGGGATTCAAGAAAAGAGTTTGCAAAAAAATAGCATGCACACAGAAATGTATAAAAGATGTTTTAATCTCCCTAACATGACAGATGTTAATTGTGAAGGATTTGTAGTGTTTGTGGTGCATACGCACAGGTAACTACTGAAAGCTACTGAGAGTTCAGAGGAGGAACATCCCTTAACAGCTGAGTGATCAAAGGATTCACTAAAGACAGGGATAAACATTGATTGAGCACTTTCTTATGTGCCAAGTCCCTTAGAAAAAATGTCTTTTTGAACGGTAAACTGAGGCCCAAAAAGGGAGGGGCAGAGCAAGCAGAAGGAGTATAGGTTGACAAGGAGGATTGGCCAAGGACAATCAGAGAACAAAAGCACAGAGACAGAAAATCAAATTCCATGGCTGAATGCCTACTCTGTGCCAGGTACTGGCCCAGACACGAGGGCAAAACAAAGACGCAGGAGACGTGGGCTTCTCCTTCAGGGAGCTTGAGACTAAGATACTCCCAGGAGAACTACGACCATAAAATGCCACGATGGACAACAGAGGATATCACAGAACAAGGATACGATAACTGGGCGTGGGAGCAGGGGGCGCGGGGATGGGGGTGCAGGGGGCACAAGGCGGTGGAATGTTTGGGAGGCCATGGTAGGCTGTTTTGACAAAGGGACTGCCCAGAAATTTCTCCCTTTACATCCAAGGATCCAACCTAGTGTCGAGGGAACTGCATATTGGCCTTTTTAGTCTCCCCTCATTTTCCCAGTCCAACAGGACACAGTCACTGGCCATGGGAGGAAAGGAATGGGAGATAGGATGAAGGTTAAGAATTTTTTCCTGGCTTGTGCTATAGCTTTGCAAGGAAAATTGTACCACTGCTAGTTTTTTCTGATGCTTATGCTCTCCATGGACAGATGAAAAGAGCACAAAGAAGTAGGGAATTTCAGAACTAAAGACTTCCCTAGTATTACATTCACCTTGGCCTGGTTTCATTCATGGGCTCCTTCATTCATCGGCACTGGTTTTGACCCAGGGTAGAGAGAGAGGGGGCTTGGAATTATTGATACATTGGTCACAGAACATGCTCTGACATTCTTACAAATGATCTGCAGGCCCTGGATTTTAGAATAAATGATTCACTTGCAGAGTCTATGTCTTTACGACATAGCTTTTCCTATTTTAAGAAATACTAAAGATATTAATAAATTCACGCCTACCTTATAGAATACCTTGAGGCAGAGGGCCCAAGAGTACGCTATGACTAAAACTACGTACAGAAGAACAAATATTCTATAATCCAACATTCAATTTCTTGGAGAAGTTTGTAAATGATTATAAGGTGTGGATAGCAGCATTCTTTTGCAAAGCATTCCTGCATGTATTACCTTATTCATTCCTCTCTATTACCTGAACTAGATGGGCGTTGTTATCCCATTTCAGGGCCAGGGTAACAATGTGACTTGTCAATTGCCACATCATTGATAAACGGCAAACTCTGAACCCAGAATTTTTTAAAAATATAATTATTTTGCTCTTTGAGTATCTAATACTCACCAAGTATTGCATACTCATTTTATTTTATCTTTACAATTACCTGCACAGTAGGTTATTATCATCTTTGATTTATGATTGATAAATGAAGGCTCCAAGAGAGAAAGTGACTTCTCAGAGTACTGCTGCTCATAGTGGGGTCTGGGATATGAGGATTTTCCCCAGAAAGGAAGTCCTTAAAGAGGTAAAAGACACTACAGAGGGAATGAATGCCAGACTTAGGACAATGAAGCTGAATTCCAGGTTCTGTCCACCAAAGCTTCAGGCGAATCATTTTCATTTGCTGAGCCTTTGCTTCCTCCTCTGTTAAATAAACCTATAGGAATGTTTCAACCCATGGATGAGGATGGATGCCAAACAGCTGCACATCAGTTTACATCATATTTCACTGTCAAACTCAGCAAAATTACCTTGGATTTTGGAATATGATTTTGTGGACGCTTGCTGCACAAACAAGCAATATGAGTCTGATAGGCATATTTTTGAGTGAAAGAGGCAGATGACAAAATTATTCTTGCCATGTAGTTTTGTTCATTCAGAGTTCAAAAGCATGCAAAATTAAGCAAGATATTGCTAATATATTTATTAAAATATAATTTGAAATAAATAAATAAACTTAGAATCTGGCACCTCAGATTCTAAGTACAGGGTTTTTTCACCATAATACATTGTATCATGAATGAACTGTCTTCCCAGGAATTTCTTTCTATGGAAAAAACAATCCTAAAATTCTTTCTATGGAAAAAACAATTCTGAAATTCATATGTAACCACAAAAGACTGAAAACAGCCAAAGCAATTTTAAGCAAAAAGAACAAAGCTGGAGGTATCATGCATTCCAAATTAAAAATATACTGCAAAGCTACAGTAATCAAAACAGCACAGTAACCCACATAAATTTACTCATCTTTGACAATGGAGCAAAGGCAATATAATCAAGCAAAGATAGTCTTCAACAAATGATGCTGGAATAACTGGATACCCACAGGCATACACACAAAAAGAATCTAGACACAGACCTTATTTCCTTCACAGAAATTAACTCAAAATGGATCATAGACCTAAATATAAGATTATCAAGTCCTAACTGTGAAATAAATCATTGCTAAACTAGACTTCATTAAAATTAAAAACCTTTACTCTGCAATAGATAATGTCAAGAAAATGAGAAGACAAGTCACACACTAAAGGAAAATATCTGCAAAAGACACATCTGAAAAAGGACTGTTATCCAAACATAAAGGACACTTAAAACTCAACAAGAGAACAAACTTTTCTGTTAAAATATAGGCCAAAGACCTTAACAGGCACTTTACCAAAGAAGATATACAGATGGCAAATAAGCAGATAAAAAAATGCTCCATGTCATATGTCATCAGAAAAATGTGAATTAAAACAATAACAAGATAACACTACACACCTATGAAAGTGAAAATCCAAAACACTGATAATACCTATGCTGGTGAGGATGTGGAATGAAAGGAACTCTCGTTCATTTCTGATGGAAATGCAAAATGGTATATAGCCACTTTGGAAAACCATTTGGCTATTGCTTACAAAACCGAACATACTCTTACCAAAAGATCTGTAATTGTTCTCCTTGATATTTACACCAAAGAAAACATGTCCATACAAAAATCTGCACATAGATGTTTATAGGAGCTTTATTTATAATTGACAAAACTTGGAAACAACCAAGATATCCTTCAGTAGGTGAATGGATAAATTATGGTACATCCAGACAATAGGATATTATTCAGCACTAAAAATAAATGAGCTATCAAGTTATAAAAAGACATAGAGGAAGCTTAAATGCTTATTACTCAGTGAAAGTAGCTGGTCTGCAAAGTCTACATAGTGTATAATTCCAACTATATGACATTCTGGAAAAGGCAATATGAAGACAATAAAAAGATCAGTGGTTTCCAGGGGTTCAGGCAGGGGAGAAATGATAAGCAGACCACAGAGAACCCTTAAGGCAGTGAAAATACTCTGCATGATATTTTAATTGTGGCTACATGTAATTATACAATTCGTCCAAACCTATACAATGCACAATACCAAGAATGAATCCTAATGTAAACTCTGAATTTTGTGTGATATGATGTGTCAATGGAGGTTCATAAACTGTAATAAATGAACTACCCTGGTGGGGAATATTGATAATGGGGAAGTTACGTGGGGACAGAGGGTTCATGGGAAATCTCTTACTTTCCTCTTAATTTTGCTGAGAACATAAAACTTACTGAAGGATATCTTGGTTGTTTCCAAGTTTTGTCAATTATAAATAAAGCTCCTATAAACATCTATGTGCATATTTTTGTATGGACATGTTTTCTTTGGTGTAAATATCAAGGAGAACAATTACAGATCTTTTGGTAAGAGATTTAAAAAATTAAATCTTTAAAAAAACAGTATGATACTGGCATAAAAACAATATAGGCCAATAGAACAGAATGAAGAGCCCAGAAATAAATCCACACATATATGACCAATGGATCTTCAACAAGGGTACCAATGAACAAAGGACAGTCTTTCAATAAACAGTGTTGAAAAAACTGGATATCCATGCAGCAACATGAAATTAGATCATTTTATTGAATATATAAAAATCAACTCCAAATGGATTAAAGACTTAAATGTTTAAATCCTGAAATCATAAAACTCCTACAAGAAAACATAGGGAAAAACCTTTTTGACATTGGCCTTGGCAATGATTTCTTGGATATGGCCCCAAAAGCACAGGTAACAAAAACAAAAATAGACAAATGGTACTACATTGAACTAAAAAGTTCTGCACAATAATCAACTAGTGAAAAGACAACTATGGAATGGGAGGAAGTGTTTGCAAAATATACGTCTGATAAGAAGTTAATATCCAAAATATTAGGGAAACCCAAACAACTCAATAGCAAATAAATAAATAACCTGACTTAAAAATGGGCAAAGGGCCTGAATAGATATTTCTCCAAAGAAGATATACAAATGGCCAATAGGTATATGAAAAGGTCCTCAACATCACTAATCATCAGGGAAATGCAAATTAAAACCATTATGAGATATCACCTCATACCTATTGGGATGACAATTATCCAAAAAAAAAAAAAAAGATAAATATTAACAAGGATATAGAGAAAAAAACCTTTGTATACTGTCGGTAGAAATGTAAATTGTTGTCATCATGATAGAAAACAATATGAAGTTTCCTTAATAAATTAAAAATAGGGCTACCATATGATCCAGCAATTACATTTATGTGTATATAGCCAAAGCAATTGAAATTAGGATCTAGGAGAGACATCTACACTCTCATGATCATTGCAGCATTATTCACAATAGCCAAGATATGGAGACAACCTAAATGTCCATCAACAGATGAATGGAAAAAGGAAACTCAGTATATACATACAATGGAATATTATTCAACCTTAAAAAAAAAAAAAAGAAGGAAATCCTGCCATTTGCTACAACATGGATGAAATGGTAGGTCATTATGAAATAAGCCAGACACAGAAGAATAATATGTAATACCACTTATATAGAGAATCTAAAATAGTCAAACTCGTAGAAGCAGAGAGAGGAATGGTGGTTGCCTGAGGCTGGGGGAGGGGGAAATGAGGAGGCATAAGTCAAAGGCACAAATCCTTCATTAGCCTTCATTATACAAGCTGAATAAATCCTGGAGATCTACTGTACAGCATTGTGCCTGTGGTTAACAGTACTATATTGCATACTTAAAAATTTGCTAAGACAGTATATCTTATGTTAAGTATTCTTTTCACCAAAATAATAAATAAGTAAATAAATAAAGACAGTGGAAGGAAACTTCTGGAGGCAATAGATAAGTTTGTGGCATAGACCATAGTGATGGTTTTAGGATATATGCAGATCTCCAAACTCATCAAGTTGTATACATTAAATATAAATATGTAAGCTTTTTGTAAGTCAATCATACCTCAATAATGTCAATTTTTTTTAAAAAAAGAAAGCTCTTTCTACACTAAAACATGTACAAACATTCTGATTCACTTGGCCATGTTGCAATTCGCCGTTAAACGGAACTCCAATATCAAAGAAACAAGGCATGAGACTGCCACTTGGGTTATTTAGATCAAAAAAATTCTAAGTCAAGTAATGAACATGAAAAAGTTCTGAATTTTTTAGGAAATCACTCCACCTTTCCACTTGCCACTGCTAAGAGACTTCATGCCTGAAAGGAGGCCACATGGCTAGGACAGAGCTATGTCTAAAGCCGAAGGCCTCCATGACCAGATGAGGACTGCAGTTTCTGGAATATTCTGATTTCAGGAGGGAGAGGCGGTAGGGGACGCCTAGACTCAATGCTTACTTGTTTTCATTGCAATATTATGCAGCATTTTGCTGTGACATCTCTCAGGAAGGGGTGCACTGAGAATATCACCATTCTGCCAGACTTACACTAGGGAGTAGCTAGAAAATTTTAACTCTATACATGGATTTCTGGTGAGAATATAAAGTCTTTCTTTCATAAGATTATCCTCATTTAAAATTCACAAATCACTGTTTCCCAAAGTGTGGGCTGCACATCATATTACAAGCATCACTTGGGGTATTAGTTAAAAATAGAGATCTCTTGTTCTGATTACAGCTCCACCAAATCAGAATCTGTAGTAGGGGTCCCCAAAATTTGCATTTAACAAACTTTCCAGGTGATCTCTATATGCCCTGAAGTTCATGAGCCGCCATTGTAAACAAAACAAACCACTCCCATATCCACAATGTCCCCCTTTAAACAAGGATTCTGGCCAGCTAAAATAATAAAATAAAATTTGTACTTCTCCCAGGACACAGAATTGCTCCCCAAAGAAAGCAATTGGCAGATATTCCTGCTGACGGGTAGCGGCTGTGGCTGCAGTAGTTATTTCCAGGCAATGGACAATTCTTCCAGCCCAAATGAAACTTAAGCTTAAAATAACAATGATGGTTTTTCTGTGGAAGGGAGGAACCTTTCAATTTATCATTCCTCAAGATCATACGGGCTGCTGAAGCCATTAGATCCAATAGTACCCATCCATGAACAAGCTGGACTTTGATTTAACCTCAAACACCATCTGAGAAAGTCAAAATAATGTCACAGGGCTGGCTTCCATTTTGCTTTTTCTGAGCACTTTCCTACTCGGCTCACCTCTGAGCATAGATGCTATTCTGCTGGCCTCCACCCTTTCTTTATTTGCTTCTTTTTGATCCTTCTCCTTTCTCATGTGCCTTTCCAAACTCAGCCCCAATGAGCATGCAAGGGTCTTAGAAAACAGGGAGTCCTTCAGAGCCTGATGGGAGATGCCTAAAGCAACTAAAAAAAAAAACATAATTCACGTTTCCAAATTCCAGAGGGGGAGAAAAACAGCAAAGTGAACAGACTTGTGAAAAAAAAAAAAAACAAGGAATTTATCAACATTTATTGGTTTGATTCAGAGCAAAGCATGATTAAATATTTATTGCAGATGCTGGTGAATTCTGGCTTCTCCTTAGTGAAGGGGCTGCAGTCAAGGACACCTGGGAGACCCCTTTTCCTCAGCTCGCCCCTCCGCTTTCTGTCTGACCCACAAAGGGCCAGAGCACACTTTCTCTGCATAGAAGGAAAACCTACTGGGGCATTTCTTCTTTACAACCAAATGCAAAGCTGCCTGCTGTGTAAATAGATGGAACTAACAGACTAAGTGACACCATTCTCAATGCAAAAGAAGTTAACCCTAAGTTTTCACAGCAATGCACTAGAATTCTCAGAGGCTAAAAGAAGCCCACAAAGCCCTCTGCAAAAGTAGAGCAACCTTTTCTACCAGTGAGCCCCGATTCTGTACATTTTAGTTCAACCACTGACTCAAGAGGATGCTTAGAGTCAGCAGGAAAGCATGGCTGCGGGTGGAAGGGATAATGGTGTTGGGTCAGGTGGATTAGATTTATCAGGAGAAATTGGTCAAATATGCATGTGGTTCTTCAAATTGTCATGCTCATCCTCTTCGTCTACTGTTAATAGCAAAAGACACCCTTTTAAAGGTAATTGCTACATTTCATCACTTGTTCATGTGGCTTGCACAGTTTGATATTTATGACTGTCTCATTTTTCATACAAATGGAAATCCTGGGAGTCTGCCCACATAGGCTGCTAGTATTAGCCCTTCCTGTTTCTCAACCTGTGTTTTTCCTTCAGTGGCCATTTGCTCCCTTTGCGGTAATACATGGCCTCAATTAGCAGGTAATGTTTGAACTGTAACCTGTTGTATTCCAGTTTTTCTGACTGGTATTTCCCCTACCATCTTTTGCAGTCTTTCTGGAAAAAAAAAAAAAAAAAAAAAAAAATTCTGCCAAATCTTGAGGGGTAACTAAAAGAATGGGTTTTGTCCTCCTGGCAAAGAGAGGAGCATGCTAGCAAAACACACAGAAGAGAGAGTGAAAGGGATTCACGTCTTCTCTGTTCTGCCCTCCGGTAAAGCTGCCCAAGGTGTATATACACAGGTTCTTTCTCCAAACCTGCTCACCCCATAGTCTGGGAAGAACTGGGCTCAGTGTAAATAAAAGATAATGAGTCCATTGAAGCATTATACAGAATGGTCCCCTAGTGGCAGGAAAGAGTTAATGTACCTCCCAAAGTGCCGAACTCACAATCAGGGAGAGACCTCACTCTGGAAGAAACACAAACCCAAACTTTGATAAAAGATGTCAGCAAGATGGAAAAGTAGAAAAAGGAGGGTAATTATTTTTTTAATCATGCATGAGTACTTCACTCTGGTAGCTATTAACTCAGTCATTTCTAGCAAGCCAGGAGATTAAAAAAAAGGGGGGCAGGGCAGAGGATGAAAGAGAGACCCATAGAAAACAAAAAAAAAGACGCAGCAGAAGAGACACAAAAAGAAGAAAGAGCAAGTGACACATATGGTATTTTTTATTTTCCCTGACTGCATTTGAGATTTCTGAGTTGCAAAAACTGAATCCCCCATGTCTCAAAGCCCCTCCAGGTAGTTGAAAACAGTCACCATCTGCCTCCCAGAGGAGGTTGATCATCCTTGGCTTTTATCAACTACAGTAAACTCTGTTTTAGAATATATTTGTTACAGGTATCAGAATTCGCTCCCTGGAATTATATTTTAAGATCTATGTATCTCTAGCTTTTGCAAAGATACAATAAAAGACCATGTTTTTAAAAAAACTTTTTGTACACTTCAACTTTATTTTTTATCTCCTAAATGTGATTGTCTAGATCTACATACCTGAAAACTGGAAGCTCTTTGAGGGCAATTGTTTTTAGTAATAGTAGCAGTAGTTGTCGTCTTTCTTATAAAACTTTATTCAAGTATTTGTTTGGTAATAGATATTCTATTTTACAAATGGTGAGCCAGAAAATAAATGTTACTCAATTATAAAACTTTAAGTAAACATTTATAATCTTTTATTTTTTCACATACATATTTAAACTATCATATCTATTCTAAAAAACAATTTAGAACATAAAGATATATATAAAAAGGAAGAGAATTCTCACATAATTCCACCTACCAAGTGTAACTACTCTTTACATTTGAGGTCTATACATTCATTTTATATATATATACACACACACACATATATTTAATTAATTTTATTAAAATAAATTGCATGCATATTTTGTCACATGCTTTTTAAAAATTAAACAACATAATTTTCCACGTCTTTCCATTTCATCAATATATAAAATTCTAAACATTATTTTTAATAAGTGCATGTGTCTAATTATGTAGGTAAATAAAAATTATTTACTGCAATTTGTCTAATTTATGATGAAACATTTATGTTGGTTACATTTATTTGTATTTGAAATAATGCTGAGATGAACATTCTCAGAGTTAAATGTTTGTGTACATTCACGATAATTTTATAATTCTATGAAATGGAATTATGAGATCAAAGGATTCAGACATTAATTTATTTATTTTATGTTCAGAGATGGGGTCTCTGTCTCTAGAGTGCAGTGGCATGACCATAGCTTACTGCAGCCTTGAACTCCTGGGTTCAAGTGATCCTCCCACCTCAGCCTTCTGAGTAGCTACGACTGCAGGCACGCACCATACCTGGCTAATTTATTTTTATTTCATAGAAATTGGGTCTCAGTATGTTGCCCAGGCGAGGCATTCAGTCTTTTAAAGGTGGCTATTTTCTATTGCAAACTTAATATCCCAGAAGCTTATATCAATTTATTTTTCCACCAGCAGTAGGCATACACATGTCTTCAAAGTAAACAGTCAAACAGCAGATCCTATCCAAAAAAGGTAATTTGAATTTTCTGACTCCAGTACAAATTTGGGGTAGATAGTAACAGTCCCAGCAATAGGATCACAAAGATTTTTATTAGTTAGGTTGCAATGATGATAAAGAAGATTCAACATGTCTTTATAATAAAAGATTTTTCTATACGCTTAAATTTGGACTGGATCTGAGGATTGCTACTAATCACAATCTATAAACACATGAAAGAAGATTACATCATTTTATGATTTACTTTCAGAGGCATGAAATGGACAAGGTTTTATATACAAGATGGTCTAAGGAGAAGATAAGAATGAAAAATCAAATTCAGGACTCCGTTCACTCATTTGTTGGTTCTTTAACATTTATTGACTATCCCTGTTTTCACCATACAGTGTTAAGTTCTACAGAAGCTCAAAACCGAGAGGAATTAAAATCTAATTCTTGTAATAGATCATCAATTCCCCAGAAAGCTCTTCCAAACTTTAGGAACTTCTAGTAGGTGTCCAAAATTATAGCTGATTGTTTTACAAAAACATACCAGCAAAGTACATAATTGAGCAATTAATCAACTGATTTACTGAACACCTCCTATAAACAAGGCACACCAAATGCTATGAGATGGTCTCTGCCCTTCAATACCTTCAAATCTAATGCAAAAGACTTGACAATAAACACACATAAAAATGTAAGTGGCAATCCATGGTACAGAAAGAAACTGCCGCAGGAAGAGTCAGCTGAGTGGTAGGCCTGGTTTTGCTCGGTGCGCAGAAGTCCTTCCAGTCTAAATGGCAAGAATTGAATTTAGGATGGGCCTTACTGGATGGTGGAATGTGCGTGAATGAAGGACACAGAGGTAGGAAATCAGCCTCAGCAAAGCTTCAGAAGCCAGAACGTGCAAGGTGTATTTGGGAAGGAGCAATGAGAACTCCAGGAAGGTCTGGTTGGAGCAGAGAGTTCAGTGTGAAGAAAAGGGAAAGAAAGTGCCAGCAAAGCAGCTGAAGCCACGTTGTCGCACAGGACGAAAGTAAAGCCAGGCAGTTCGACCTTCATCTGAAGGCAGAGTGTAACCAGAAGAGCTCTTAGAGGAAGAAATGGGCGGCTGTGGATAGGATTGTAGAAAGATCGGTCTCTACTGAGAGCAAGCTGGGATGGTGGTGGTGAAGGGGAGGGCAGTTTGGAGACTTGTAATAATCTAGGTGTGCGGTGACTATGTGCTGGGAACCAGGTAGACACAGTGAGATGGGAAAGGTGAAGAACTCCAAATATTAGGACAGATGAGTTTTAGGGAAGTCTGGAGGCTCTTTGTCCTTCGGTCACCTTTTCTTCCTATGGTCAATTTAAAACACACAAATGGACGGCAGCAGCTTGCCTCTCCCTGGTTCTGCCAGTATTTCTACTCCTATTGTCCCCTGATTCGGGGACAACCGTTACATTAGGCGAGTATAAAACCAAGGGGGGATTTTAGTAACCATTGTTGGGGATATTTTTAACATAATTACTAAAGCCTTAAATATTTTAAAAAGGTCATTCTCCTTTATGAATGCATATATTACATATACATTTACATATTGTGCATTTTGATATTATGATTCACAGATTGTACATCTAACTTTAGAAGAAGTAAAGTTCTTATTAAATATCCCATACTTGAAAATGTTAGAATAATTTGCAGAAAATATTTCAAAGCTTCTCTAAATGGCTCAGAAGCATTTACAACTTAAGAAAAACTACAGCTTGCTGAAAAGCATGAATTGCTTACTGTCTTTTTTTAATGAGAATTTAAGAAGGCTTATTAAAAACGAAATAAATTTTCCATTTCAGCTCATTTGGCTTCATCTGCTATTAAATTCTACATATACCCAAGAGTTGCACTGATGTACTTAAATATTGTTTCTGCATTGAGATTGCCTAATGAGGCAATTAGTGGAACTCCTCAGATAGCTGGACCAAACACTTTTCAGCAGACAGAAGAGGTCCACTAAAGCAACAATGCAAAGTGCTTACATTCCCTACCCACTTCTATTTGACCATGTGTCTTAGACAAGGCGAGTGGTGATTTTGGAAGGCAGACAAAACCATGCACTTTGCCTAGGTAAAAGAGGAACTTTGAGGCATTGTTTCTGAAAACCATGCAAAAGGCACAACACAGAAGAATAAAACTTTCTCTTTTCTCTCTGAATTACCGGCTTTGCTTTAATCCAAAGCTTTCTAAACTTAAGTCTTCAAGAAACCACCTTTTTGTTGTTGTTATCTGTTTATTTACTGTCTTTAAATGTAAATTAGTTACTTTCCTCAAATTGATTAAAAACGTTTACTAAAACTTATTTTTTAAACTATATGTAACTACCATAAATGGAATGCCAGAATCATTTGATACAAATAGAAGATAACTATAAAAGTAATATCATGACAATAAAATTGGCTTATTAAGTACTGTTGCAACATCATCTTCTGTCAAAGAGAGGAGCTTGGGATAGTTTCTTTTTCTTGCAGTGGGAGACTGGCAAAGGCTAGAGAGGTATTAAAGTCATTCTGGCACCACACAGAGACTCTCTTTTTGACTTCGTCATAAGGATTGAAAGAGAGTTGAAAAGGAAATAGCTTCCTTCCAATGTGATTGGTTATTTATTCATTATTTAACAAGTACATGCCTAACACTCACCAGGTGCCTAGGTGCCTAGATTGGCCTAAGTAATTTATAACCATTAACTTATCTAATCCTCATAATGACCCTATAATGTAGTATATTCTTATCCCCATTTTACAGATGAGAAAAGGTACACAGAGGTTACGTATTTTGTTTAAGGTCACACAGCTAAAAAGTGCCAGAGCAAGGTTCAAACCCAGGCATTTTCACTACCGTTTGTTCTCTTAACACCACTCCACACCGCCTGTGACAGTGGGATTCAACACTCTGTAGAACCATTTCCACACGTGACCTAAAATCAGAGCATGTCTCATGTGGAACCGTTAGCCCACACTGCACTACCTGCCCCACGTGTTGAAGAGACTGAACTACAAACTGTCTTCAAATCCTATCTCCTTGGCAAATCTTATGATCCAGCCCTCAGTGACTGCTTTGTCCCCTGACCCACTCTACCACTTACTGTTTGTTCCCTCTAGATTGTTAGCATTGATGAATGGTTATCTGAAGTTTTAATATTAATATACCAATATTAAATACTATTAATAATATATTAGTAAATAATATTAGTATATTCTTCTCCCCTGGTACATTTTAAATCCTTTAAACAAAGGAAATGTTTTGTATGTCTTTGAATCAATCCTTAAACCTTAATAGGTGTTTTATAAATGATTTAATGATAATCATTGTATCCATATATAGACCAGAGTTTCAAGAGAAGGAATTATATATCAATATCTATTATATATATTTAATGTATATATACACAAAAGTTTCATAAGAATAAATGTTCACACACACACACACACACACACACACACACACACGTAATTTCTAGAGAGGTTGAAGGTAAAGGCAGAGTCATAAGGCCCATGCAATAAGATGTTGCCTCCCAAATATTTTACGTGATTTGGAAATGACATAAAGAAACAAACTAGCTGTTAGTTAGAACTAACTACCTGGAAAGCACCATTTTGCGGTTTTACAAAAGATAAAACTGAGTATCAGAAAGGGTAATTTGTGCAACGTGGTATTAATATAATCCCTAAGATGTGAGATTGGAAACAGGGCTGCCTGAATCCAAGGACCACATTCATTTCTTAACTACGACACCACATAGGGAAGAGGGGTCAATTGTGAATTGTCAGTCGTCGATTGTGAATTTTGAATTGTCAATTGTGAATCTCATAGGTTTCTATGAGAAAATCTAAATGTGGCATTGTATGTGCATTTTGCATTGTGATTTAAAACACATTATATGAAATCTACCCACTTAATACGTGTTTGAGTGTACAGCACAGTATTGTTAACTATAAGCACAATGTTGTACTGCAGAGTTCTAGAACTTTCATCTTGTGTGATTGAAACTCTATAACCACTGAACCACTCCTCATTTCTCCTGACAGCCCCTGGCAAGTGCTATTCTACTTTCTGTTTCCATGAGTCTGACTATCTTAGATATCCATATAAGTGGAATAATGCAGTATTTGTCCTTTTGTGACTGGCTTATTTCACTTAGCATAATGTCCTTAAAGTCCATCCATGTTTTAGCACATGACAGGAGTTCCTTCTTTTTTAATGGCTGGAGAATTTTCTACTGTGTATATAAATACACACACACACACACCACCCCCTACATTTTCTTTATTCATTTATCCATCCATCCATGAACATTTAGGTTGTTTCTACCTCTTAACTATTTGAATAATGCTATAATAAACAAGGAAGTACAAATATCTCTTCAATATTTTGATTTTCATTCCCCTGGATAAATACCCAAAAGTGGGTTGCTGAGTCATATGGTGCTTCTCTGTACCATTTTCTATAATGACGGTACCATTTTCCATTCTCACCAGTAATATACAAGGATTCATTTTTCTCTACACTCTTGCTGGCACTTGATGTTTTCCTTTTTTAATAATGGCAATCCTAACAGATATGAGTGATATCTTATTGTGGTTTTGATTTTTCTTTCTCTATCATTAGTGATTTTGAGGACCTTTTCATATATATCTTGGTCATTTGTATGTCTTCTTTGGAGAAATATCTATTTAGGTCATTTGCTTTGCTTATTTTTTAATCAGGTTGTTTGTTGGATTTTTTTGCTTGTTGAGTTGTAGGAGCTCCTCAAATATTTTAGATATTAACTTTTTATCAGATGTATGGTTTGCAAACATTTTCTCCCATTCCATAGGTTGTCTTTTCACTCTGTTGACTACTTCCTTTGCTATGCAGAAGCTTTTTAGTTTGATGTAGTCCCACTTGTCTATTTTTGCTTTTGTTACCTGTGCTTTTAGTGTCATATCCAAGAAATCATTGCCAAGCCAAATATCAATAAGCTTTTTTTCCTGTGTTTTCTTCTAGGAGTTTTATGATATCAGGTACTACATTTAAGTCTTTAATCCATTTTGAGTGATTTTTATGTGTGGTGTAAGATAAGGACCCAGTTTCCTTCTTTTGAATGTAGATATCCTGTTTTTCAAGCATGTTGTGAATTCTTACAAGTTTATGTTGCCTCAGCATCCATTTTAAATATGAGATTAACTTCCTGATATCAGTAACAGGGCTTAGTCATCCTTGATTTTACAAAAGACAGAACTGAGTATCAGAAAGGGTAATTTGTGCAATGTGGTATTAATATAATCCCTAAGATTTGAGATTGGAAACAGGGCTGTCTGAATCCAAGGATTGCATTCATTTCTTAACTACGACACCACACAGGGAAGAGGGGTCAATTGTGAATTGTCAATTGTTGATGTGAATTGACAGGTTGGAGTGCAGTGGCACAATCTCAGCTCACTGCAACTTCCGCCTCCTGGGTTCAAGCAATTCTCCCACCTCAGCCTCCTGAGTAGCTGGGATTACAGGTGCCCACCACCATGCCCAGCTAATTTTTGTATTTTTAGTAGAGATGGGGTTTATTTCACCATGTTGGCCAGACTGGACTCAAACTCCTGACTCAGGTGATCCATCACCGTTAGCCTCCCAAAGCGCTGGGATTATAGGCATGAGCCACCACGCCCAGCTTTTTTATTCTTTTTATCTTTTTGTTTCTCTGACTGGATGATTTCAAATGACCTGTCTTCAAGCTTGCTGAATCTTTTCTGCTTGAAAAAGTCTGCTATTAAAACGCTTTAGTGAATTTTTTCATTCAGTTATTAAAGTCTTCAGCTCCCAAATTTCTATTTGATTCTTTCAAATATATTCTATATATTTGGTGATATTCTTGTTTTGTTTATGCATTATCTTCTTGAACTCAGAGCATCTTTATGGCAGTTACTTTGAATTATTTGTCAGACAACTCATATGCCTCCAGTTCTTAGGATCAGTTTCTGAATATGTATTTTGGTCCTTTACTTGAGCTGTGTTTCCCTGTTCCTTCATGTGCCTCATAACTTTGTGTTGGGATTCACACATCTAAAAAAACAGCCACCTCTCTCAGTCTTATTGGATTGGCTTTATAAAAGGGAAGACACTCACCAATCAGCCTGACTAGAGCTTCTGTGATCTCTGAAACTTTTTTTAAGAGGCTGATGCATTTTCTTTGAGTCTGTGTGTGTAATTTCCATTAGAGAGGATTATTCCTTTCTTTTTCATAACTTCTTTCTCTCTCTGGTATCTGTCTGTGGTACTGCAAGTTCTTTGAGTCTATGGCACCAATCTGGGTCACTCTCCTTGTTCCTAGTGGCCAGGAGGTTATTCAGATTATGCAGATTCTCTGTCAGAACCCTGAAATGTAGACAGATACCTGACAAGAGAGATGAATACCAATCCCTAGAATAGCTCTCCAAAAAGCCAGAATGCTGGACACATGCTTCATTTCTCTCCCTCTTTCCCAAGGGGATAGCCTCAAGTCGAGAACTTTCTTCTGGTCACAGTAAGCCATGATGGCTACAGCAATCTCCCACTCCCTCCCCTACCATACACACTTCTTTTGTCTGAGCAGTCACCAGGCATTGAAACTATATTTGTTCAACCTGTGCTCTGAATGAGACAAGACAGAAACCAGCCCATTGGGCAGCCCTCTGAAAAGCCAAAATGTTAGATGCACACTCTACCCTTCTCTTTCACTCAAAGGAGGAGTTGTGAGCTAGGGCATGCTCTTCTGGTACTCAGCTGTGCTAACTTGGGGAAAGTTGTTAGGGTAAACTGAAATTGCACTTCTTACCCATTTTAGTGATACTGTTCTTAGCTTTGTGCTTACCTAGGGTGCTAAAACTTATTAACTGGATTCTGGAATTCTCATAAAGGTGTATTATCCCTATATTGTTTTTAAATCAGGGTAACTGTGGGGAAACAAGGGCTGGGATGTTTTATTATGCCATTTTGCTGACGTCACTCCTGTGCTTTATTTTTTAAGTAGGGTACTTTTATTGTAACTATTTTAAAGTAAATTGTCTATTATATAACTATCAAGTAAGCATTAGAGGTTGAATCAATTCTAAACGGAGCAAAAATGATAGAATGAACCCTCAAATCCATGTTTTCTTTCCTGATCTTCTCCAGATTCACATTTACAATTGGTCTCCTAAATATCCTACGACTCATGACTATCACTGGTTTACTAAAATAGCTTGACTTGCTATGATGCAAACAAAAATCAACTTTATTCTGTCATTGCATCATGCTTGCAGACTAACTCAACCAACCTCCATTTCTCTGACCTTTGTTGAAATCTTAGGCAAGTTATATAGCTCTTCCCATCACTCTCAGTTATTATCGATGAGTATCAATTATTACAAAATAAATCATACAGTCCAGTCTAATTTCAAAATTCCAAACTCCAATCCAATTTATAATGTCACCCTTCCTCCAGCTCGTGTTTGATATATGCAGGGAACCCGAATTGGGAGAGGGGACATAGGTGATTTCACTCTGCCCTCATTTTCCTATCTTGCTTTTCCACTGATTCCCCCTTTAATTACATTATCTCTGACACTCATGAAACTGAAGCAGTGGGTGGGAGAGAGGTAAGGGGAAGAAACAATCTTACCTTTGAAATCTGGTATTGGTGGGGTGATTTTGGATTCTTTGGATCCCAAATAACTGGAATTCCAAACTCTCCACCATCACTAGGATCTCCCACTTGAGTTCTCTTTACAAGGGCAATACTTCCTTTAGAGGGATGCTTATTATTCCTCCTCTGCCTCTGGCTTCTAGTGGTTGCACACACATATCACACTCCTGTTGGGAGTCATTCTGTCCCTTCAGGAAGTCCTCTTAATTTAGAAAGAAAGAAAGAAAGAAAGAGAGAGAGAGAGAGAGAGAGAGAGAGAGACAGAAAGAAAGAAAGAAAGAAAGAAAGAAAGAAAGAAAGAAAGAAAGAAAGAAAGAAAGAAAGAAAGAAAGAAAGAAAGAAAGAAAGAAAGAAAGGAGGGAGGGAGGGAGGGAGGGAGGGAGGGAGGGAGGGAGGGAGGGAGGGAGGGAGGGAGGGAGAAAGAACATCTCTTTTTTTTATTTTTGAGACAGAATCTCACTCTGTTGCCCAGGCTGGAGTGCAGAGGCATGATCTTGGCTCACTGCAACCTCCCAGGTTCAAATGATTCTTCTGCCTCAGCCTTCCAAGTAGCTGGGATCACAGGTGCCTGCCACCATACCCAGCTAATTTTTGCATTTTTCATAGAAATGGGGTTTCACCACGTTGGCCAGGCTGGTCTTGAACTCCTGACCTCAAGTGATCCGCGCACCTTGGCCTCCCAAAGTGCTGGGATTATAGGTGTGAGCCTCTATGCCCAGCCAGGTTCTCTTTTGACCTATGGAAAATACCATAGAGCTTTAAAATGTTACCAGCCTTATTTCCTTGCTTTGCCACCAGCAGACTGCTCCAGCTAGACATTACCTCTTGGGCATTCCAGATCCTGCATCTCTCAAATTCCAGTGTGGCCTACTTACTATCACATCACACCAATGTGGCATACTTAGCATCACATTGTTCTCCAAATGATCCTCCTGAATTCTTCCTCACTGGACTTGATGTGAAGACAGGGTACCTTTCCTCTCCTACCTTATGGGGGCTACACAATGCACTGATCACTCTCTCCAAAACAAGCCTCACCACCAGCCCTTCAAACTCTGGATGAATTCAGAGCCTTTGACAACATTTCAATATAAACTTCATGATAAAAACTTTCAGAAAACTAGGAAAGAAAAGAACTTACTCAAACTGATAAACAGCATCTACACACATAAAGAAAATCTTAGAGGTAGCATCTTAATTAATGGACAACAGTTAGTTGATTTCCCTTTAGATTAAGAGCACAGAAAGGAAGTCTTAGCCAATGTAATAAAGCATGTAAAGGAAATAAAAGTCATATAGATAAGAAAGAAAGAATTAAAACTGTTGCTATTTGCAGACAACATAGAAAATCTCAAGGAATTTATCCCCCAAAAAAACCTCATGAAATGAATAAGTAAGTTGTAGGTTTAGCAAGGTTGCAGAAAACAAGGCTAACACATAAGAAGCCAATCACACTTCTATTAATGTATGTTAACAATGAACAATTAGAAACTAACATTTAAAACACAATACTGTTTACAATCACTCTAAGAAAATAAAACTGTCAGATATAAAACTAACAAAGCATGCACAGGATCTGTTTGTAGAAATCTACAAAACACTAATAAAAAAAATCAAAGACTTAAATAAATGGATAGATATGGTGTGTTCATGGGTTGATAGACTCAACAAATTGACCTATAGTGTGATGCAATTTCCATCAAAATTCTAAGACATTTTTAGACATAAATAAGCTGGTTCTAAAGTTTATGTGAAAAGCCAGAGACTAGAATAGCAAAAATAATTTTGAAAAAGTAGCATAAAGTTGGAGGAATCACATTACCTGATTTAAATTGTACTACATAGCTACAATAATCAAAACAATGCGGTATTGGCAGAGGGACAGAAACACAGATCTATGGAACAAAATAAAGAATCCAGACGTAGATCCAAACAAGTATAGTCAACTGATTTTTGGCAAAGATGCAAAAGCAACTTAATGGAGGAAGTGTAGTCTTTTCAACAATTAGTTTTGGAATATTTGGGTAATCACAGGCAGAAACGAAAAAAAACCCTCAACTCAAGCCTCATACCTCATACAAAAATTTATTCAAAGTGTTTTATATATCTAAATGTAAAGCAAATAACTGTAAAACTTTTAGAAGAAAGCAAAAAAAGTTCATGACCTAGGATTAAATAGTTCTTAGATATGATACCAAAGACAGAATTCATAACAGCAAAATTAGTAAATTGGATTTCATCAAAATTAATAATTTGCTTTGTGAAATACCCAAAGAGGATAGAAAAACAAGCCAAAAATTAGGAAAAAATATTTGCAAATCATATATCTGACAAAAAGAGTCATATCTACAATATACAAAGAATGCTATAAACTCACCTGCAAGAAAACAAACAGTCCTTGTAACACAAAGGATAAATGCTGAGGGACGGATACTCTATTCTCCACAATGTGGTTATTGTACATCGCATGCATGTATCAAAACATCTCATGTATCCCATAAATATATACACCTACTACGTACCCACAAAAATCAAAAATAAGAAAATTTTAGAAAGAAAACAAAAAGTTCAATTATAAAATGGGCAAAGTACTTAAAAGGACACTTTGCCAAAGAAGATATACAGATGGTAAATAAACACATGAAAAGATTTCAACAGCATTAGCCATTAGGAAATTTCAAATTAAAACCACAAGGAGATATCACCATATACTTGTCAGAACAGCTAAAATAAAAGATACTGTCAGTACTAAATGCTGGCCATGATGTAGAGAAACTGTATCCCTCATATGTTGCTGATAAGAATGTAAAATGGTATGGCCACTCTGAAGACAGTTTGGCACTTTCTTATCAGGTTATGTGCATTGACTATATGGCCCAGAAAAATTAAAACTTGTGTTCACACAGAAACCTGTACATGAATGTTCACAGCAGCTTCATCTGTAATAGACAAAATGTGGAAATGAGGCAATTATCCTTTAATGGGTGAATGAATGAGCAAACCATGGTGCACCCACACAATGAAGCACTACTCCACAATAAAAAGGAACTGACTATTAATATATGCAGCCACCTAGATGAACCTTAAGGCAGTTTATATTTAAAAAGCCAATCTCAAAGGGTTATATACTCATATAATACCATTTATATAACAACCTCAAAGAGACAAACTTATAGTGATGGAGAAGAGACTGGTGTTTGCCAAGGTTGGATTTGGAAGAAGAATATGATTATTAAGAGGCAACATAAAGGAGTTTCTTTGTGTTGGTGGAACAATTCTATATCCTGATAGAGGTGATGGTTACTTGAATCTACACACATGATAAAATTTCACAGCAGTAAATATCCGAAAAAGTTTATGTAAAAATTTGTGAAATCTTAATAACTCAGGTGTAGATAGATGTCTGAACCTAGATGTGGAGTGCATTATGTGCTATGTGACTGTGGCTTCTACTAAACTACAAACTCAAGGGCAGGATCCCCTGGTGTAGACCTGGGTTAATAATATTGGACCAATGACAGTTTCCTGGTTTCAACAGTGTATTATGGTTATGTAAGATATTATCATTGGGGGAATCTGGGTAAAGTATATACAGGAAGTTCTTACATTATTTTTGCAACTTCTTGTGGCTCTTATACTCTTTCAAAAAAAAAAGATTATTACATCTATACACTCACAGTCACACAAATATGATGGTGTCCCTTTCTTGTTGTAATGTACTCCACTTTGCCAATAGAATGTAGTCCACACGACTTAGCATGATATCTAAATTCTGAAGTGTTTTCCAAACCTACATTCCCTGACCCACCCTCTTCAATTTCCCTTCCACTCCCCTGCATACCCAATGCTGCTCTTTCCCAGATACGCTGTTTTTTACTCAGCCATGTCTTTACAGATTCCTTTCCTTCTACTTTGTATGACAAACCTTGTCTATCCTTCACCTATATAGGGAAGAGTCCTCCTCCTCCTCATCATCTAGTCACTTTCCTGCCTTTGCTTATACAGAGGGAAAATACCCAGCACACTCCTGCAGACACTTGTCAAATGGCCCCGCACCTTCTCTTCACTGCTGACCTATTCCCTCTCAAAGTCAGAGAAGGCAGCAGCAGGTGGTCTGAATAGGAGGAGCCAAATGTCCACAGGATCTCTTTTGTTAGTGGATGGGTTTTTTGTGTGTGTGAAATGAGACATCTCTTCTTTTCTTCCCTTTCTTCCCTTTTCACACATTAAAAAACAAACAAAACACAGGATATCACTCACCCAGGCTTGAATGCATTGGCATGATCTTGAACATCCCAGGCTCAAGTGATGCTCCTGGCTCAGTCTCCTGAGTAGCTGGGGCTACAGGCATATGCCACTGTATCTGGCTAATTTTTCTTTTTTTCTTTTCTTTTTTTTTTCTTTTTTTTTTTTTTTAGATACGGGGTCTTGCTATGTTGGTCAGTCTGGTCTCAATCTCCTGGCCTCAAGCAATCCCGCCATCTCAGCCTCACAAAGTGCTAGGATCACAGGCGTGAACCACTGCATCAAGCCCATTTTCACATGTTTTGTTATTAAGAGGAACTTTAGCTCCATTTGGCTCAGAATCTCAGTAAGAGACATGCAGGTGCTGGCATTTGGTCCTTGAGACAGGCCTTGAATCTATAGCAGAGACTCAATCTAAAAGACTCCTCCTCCATGAAGCCTCCCCAGCTTCTCCCAGGCGGTCAGTCACCTGCCCTGTATATCCACAGAATACTCGGGTTATAGAACGCAGTATAACAACAACGTGCTCTGTGACTGTGGCTTCCACTGAACTATGAACTCAAGGGCAGAATCCCCAGGTTTCTTTCATCTTTGTATTTATAGTAACTGAAAGAGAGTGTGGCATAGAGGTACCTAGAAAGAGATCCACCTAGTGATTAGAAGAACAAGCACAGGGCATCATAAAGAGTCCTGGAGCTGAGAATCATTTGCTGTAAAATTATCTCAGATACATTTTTAATACATAAGAAGGAAGACGAAAATAACTCCTAAGGGTATTCAAGATGGTGGGTACGTGCTACAAGAGCAGAACTCAACATTAACCAGACATGAAGTAAGGAGAAAAGTTTCTATGATATATTTCTGGTGAACAGAGCCAGAGGGAGTTGATTGGGCCCACTGAACACCACGTTTTTTGCCTAGAAAGTCCTTCAGTGAGCATGCAGAGGAGCACCCTTGGCCCTGTTTTTTTAGCAAGTCTCTTTTTATCTACCACCTGTATTCCTTTGTGTTCAGGATGTTCTTTCTCATTGTATTCTATAGTCTTGTCCAGTCCACTACACATTCATACTCATGAAACTGTAAAGCAATAGGCATGGCATTGTCAATGGCACTGATTCTGTTTCCACCATCAACAACAGATCTGACTTCAATAGGGCAGCCAAAATGTACTCATTTTCCAACAAACCACTAAGATTTCTTTGGAATCAAGCATTTCACTGTGTTAAACTTTTTTTTTTTCTTCTAGGAACAGTCTAGCCAGCTAACATAGAATTTATGGCTTTGCAGAATTCCCTGAGAACAGGTGAAGTGAAAAATCATACCCATGTTGTCAACAAATTTCAAGAATAACGTTCCTGTCTATCCATCCATAGAAGGAAGTTTACATGCCATAAACATATGGATGAAAACAGTAATTCACCAGTATCACAAGAAAGTATTTTTTTAAGTGTGAGAAAGACACAGTAAATTTTTAAACCTGATAAAAAAAAAGTAGGGTATAATCTCCCTGCCCCATAATTTTGCAACTTATTCCTTACTCATGTGAAATATGCCTGGAACACACAATGTAAAATGTTCCTTCTTTAAGCTCATATTCAGGCCAAAACTGTTAGTCTCAAAAGAAGAAAGTAAAACTTATCAATGTGTTCATTTTAGTAGAAATAACATGTTACGTATGAATACATTTCAGTATTTATTCATATTCTTGTGCCTGTTTCATTTTCTCTTAGTGAATGTTTGTCAGTGTACATGCTTTTGTACAATACATTTTTCAAAAAGAATTTTTTTAAGAAGAAAGTTTCCACCTAACTTTCTGCCGCTCAGCTGGTACACGTGTGTAATGAGAAATTATAATTGGAAAGACCATCTTAGCACATGAGATATTAGCTTTTCTGATTGAGCCATCTTAAAAATTCTGGTTCTAAGACCCTTGCAGATTTTCATGCTAATAATTTTCTATGCCGGCACACCTGCAAAGTTGGACCTAAAATTGTTATTAAAAACATAACTCAGAGATTGGCAAACACCTTAAAAATTAATCATGCTTTCTTTCTATTTTAAAAACAATTTATATTGCTCCTAACTCAGAACCATTGAAATAGTGGGCAGCCAGTCAATATTATTTATGGTAAATAACTGTATACATAGCCATTGAACTGCTGTATGCTCTGAAAGGTAAATGTAGCAATTAATTTTGGCCCCACTTCATAAGAGGAGAAATTAAAGAGGAGGAAGAATACTTCTTGAAGTTATCACCTTAAGAGTCACAGGTAGATTCTGAGACAAGATGTCATTTTCAAAACACACCTAACTCCAGTCTTTCCTGCTCCTATACTGGCTGGGGAGGTAACAGCTATTTAGCGATATTAAATAAAATAATAATAATGCACTCTATTTACAAGGCACTTATCCTCCATTGGCATGCAAGGTGTCTGCCTGGAAGCACAGCAGTAAAACAATTAAACTTCATTGAGCTGTCTAATGTCATCCCCGTGTGGATGTTGGCGTATTGTAAGACCTTGCTCAGGGCTCTTTGTATAAGACTTGCATTTTCACTATAACCACTGTTGATTCTTTGTGTATCTCTAATTTCTTTCCATAACATCAATAAAAGAGGATATTGAGGGGAGAAAGGTCTCTTCCAAACAGGGGGTCCGACTCTCGGCTGTGATTTGCTTGGCAATTGGAGATTTTGTGTACAATCTCTTGCAGCAAAAGGTGAGAAATGCAGAAGCAATGGCTTTTGTAAAAACACAGAGCAGCAGGAAGCCCTCTCTGCCCAATTACAAGGTGATCCCAGTTCGTTTTTACGGTTTGTTTCTTTTTTTTTTTTTTTTATCACATATGTTTCCAAACACAGTCTTGATACCCCGTGGGGCTGCTTTTGTAAAAAGCCATAGCTTCTGATTTAAGGAGCTTCAAAAATAGCTCTCTGCTTCTTCCGTCTGAAAGAGCGCAGTCAAGTTACAGCACATTTATTCTCTTTGAAAAATAGAAAGATGTCAAAAGCAAAGTTCACGGTAAAATTAGGCTGATTTGTTTTGTGTTTCTGTGATTCTGGCTGTAGAAGTAAACAGGAAAAAAAACCCACAGTGGTTTGTTTAATAAGCAAAAACTGCTATTAAAATGAATTTTGTGCTCAAAAACTTATCCTGGCAGGAAGAATCATCAATTATACAAGCTCTGGGAGAGGGGGGTAGAAAGCAAAGCTTAATATCCACTGTCAGCATACAATCCAGGCCTCATGTTCAGATAAAGGACAACCTCATTAGTTCGATACAGGTGATCAGGAGTTCTCAGAGATTCTCTGCTTTGGCTGTGACAGACACGACGCAGCAACCTGATATAGAAACTTTCTTAGCAAAAGCTGCTTTGGATGATAATGACACAAAGGTGACCCCGATCTGGAAAACTTTCAGATGCCCAGATGGGATTCTCCAGGAAGTGCCACCCAGAAAGAGGCTGGTAACACTCTAATTGAGACAGTATCCACAGCACCACCTTTTTCTTGAGCATGCTTTGACACTGCTGTTAAGTGGTGGCAATTCTGCTTTCCCAATCTTGCATATGTCTAAGGATGGGGCATGAGCGTATTTCCAGGCTTTGCATCCTCCATCCACTCCTGCTTTTCTTGATCTGTATACCTGGGGCCTAGAGTGAAAGTCAGATTTGGCTCTACTCCCTAAGAAAGTAACCCTATGATTTCTCCTTCCAGTGCTTGCAACCGACACAAAGGTTTTGTGTTTTTGAAGTGATAGTGAACTAAACTATTGTATCATGAGGTTTTGTTGTTGTTTCTCTGTTATTTGCAGCCATTCATAATGAGAGGGAATGGGAAGAAAGCATACTAAATTTTCTCAGTTAGCTCTCTGTGACACTACAAGCCATGTGAACCAAGCAGCCTTTTTGAGCCTCTATTTCTATTTTTTATATGAATATTAAATTAACATTTCTGGAAAGGAAAGTTTTGCACTCTGCATCAATGTGATGGTTTTCCAGAAGCAAAAATACTGCTCAGAACTGTTGGTTGTATCTTTGTGTTTCTCAACTGCACCAGCCTTCCACATACCACAAGGCAATTGCACATGCTATTGCTGCTGCTCAGAACATCTACCCTCAGCTGTGTCCAGTTAACTTCTACTCTTCCAGTAGATCCCAGCCCAGTAATCACTTCTTCAAGGAAGCCTTCCCTGACGGTCCTGTATTATATGTGACTAGTAGCATGCACTTCCCCTTGCTAGCCCTCATCATAGGTGTAATTTTACAGTATTTAAGTAACCCTTTGATTATTGTCTTCAATAATACACAGAGGCTAGAATGTGATAAATGCCTGTGTGCTGCAGACATAGTTAATTTTCAATCAATTGTGCAGAGTTTCACAATTAAATTGATCAATTTTCTAGAGGTACATAGCTTAATAAATCCACAGATAATTTAAAGACCACTTTTTAACTAAGATTTTTGGTCCCTTCTTGATGTTCTCTCTCATCAGGGTAGAAGTTAAAGAAAGAACCAAATTAACTCACCTGTGTTTTCTCTCTTTGCTTCTGATTCATTGTGTCAGTTCTCCTAATGAACACTGAAAGTGTTACCAGCAACACCAAGTAGAAAGACAGGATCCTCAGACTGGGAAATAGAAAGTGAACACCAACAGTTAGATCAAAAGCCAACAGTGCAGTGTAATCAAAGATAACTACTAGGATTTTAGACAATGGCTTTTGATAGCATGGAATAGAAGGAAACAGAACCTTTTTTTATGTCTACCTCCACTTTTTGGATAAGTGCATGGATAATCTAGAGTGCCTTTGTTTATTTTTTAACAGATAGGTAGATAATAGATAGCCAAGAAGGCAGAAAATAGATAGAGAGAAAGATAGGTTGTCCTACGTTGTTATATACTTTATGCAATTTTGTCCAAGAGTATAACTGATACTATGTGAACTTTAAAATATTATGGTCATGACCTCCTGTAGCTCCCACTTTTTCTCTTGTAGCTCCATTTATCAATTTCATTTTACCATAGAATCCACCTTGAGACACATCTATGATTGACATTCCCATCGTCTATTCACGTGGGGCCAACAAATTGCTTTCCTGAGTGTGATTCTTGGTCCTACTGTTTTGAAGTTGGAAACTGATGAGAAACATTAGCCTGCCAAGGAGATGGGCAGTATTCCATAGACCACTCCAATGGTCTGTGTGGAACTCGTTCTGCTTCTTGAGGAGCTAAGACAATAACAGACTTGTTCTGAGATTGGAGCTACAAACCGCAAAGTACTGCAGAGGCTGACCAGAGCTTCAGCATACAAAAGGTTTTCCATGAGAAGCAAACCCATCCCATTTGTGGCTTTTGCTAGTTTTGCACTATCAAGAAATGTATTTTAAAAAAATCTTTTCTGCAAAGCTAGCAAAAGCCACAAATTCGATACCTTTGGTTTACGTGCAAAACATGATGCCCAACTCAGCTTAGGTTTTGTACTGCATTAGCTAATGTAATAGAACTTCTAAGACATACCCAGGTCAACCAGCTTAACCTCCACGTTTCAAATATACTTTGATATAAGACCTCACCAAGACATTCACAAAGTGCTGAATGGCGAGGTAATTGTTGAATTTCAACCTTAAAATATTTAAATGATCCATCGTCCCCGTTCCAACACTTCTGATACGCTCTCATGAAAATCACAGGCTTGACCTGACAGTTGATTCCATTACTGCAGTAGAGACAAGTTCATATCAGAGGAACAGGAAATAATGCAGGTTGGAATCACTCAAATATGACATGAATTAAAGGGATACAGTATAGATGGAGTCCAAGAAGAAATCTTACAGTTAGAAGTAGTTGAAGGGCTTTAAATTGGGGTCAACAGGGCAAGTTGTAAATCTCATTTGTAAGAAATCTGCAACAGGCCTCACAGGCTATTCTATGACCCATATTAGATTCTGCAACCTCTGTGAGTCTTGAGCCTCACTATTGTTCTGCTACGCTCAGTTTTGCTGTCTAAAAATTGGGTTTCATTGGATTTACTAGGGCTCTTCTTGCCTTCTCTTCCCTGGAGATTGATGCTGACATGCGTCAGATGATGATAACCGTCCACCCTGCAGTATCTGGGGTCACAGCATTTGTAGGGTAAGTAAAACTATTCCCACCATTTTATATGTTGTCTGAAATACAAGTTGGATTATTTGGTAGGAAAGGTTTTGGGTATTATCATTGTAGCAGCACAACATAATTGAGGAATGGATAAGAAACATCTGAGAATTTACTGGTCTTTTCCTATTGATTCTGTTACTTGTGATTCTACAATTAAAAAAAAAAAATCTTAGAAAGAGTAATAGTAAGAAATTTTAAAAATATCTCTTCTTTATCTCCCAACATATCATTAAGCTTTGGATTCACAGAAGCAAAATGGCCTTAGATGATGAAGATATAGATTATGGACTGAGGGCTACATAATTAAACGTGTAAGATATCAAGGTAAAGTACCAGAATACATAAAGAGGATAATTTCTTTAGTCAGCAAATGGGCAATAACAGGAAAAGAATTTTTGTCTTGGGATAGTGAGCAGTTGTATAAACATATGATGCAAAGGCTTTTTCAAATAGACATAACATTGCCATATGTTCAATCCGAGAACTGCGGAGGGACTTGGGAAAATCAGAATGATTTAAGATCGCCTATACACATCTCTGCCACCACTTGGTTAGCTGAGCCCAAGCAGCTAAAAGTAAGGAGTGTAGTTAAATAGGGACACGTTTAGAGACCACAGTGTGCCCCAGAGATTGTTGTGTTGAGATAAAGAAAGCCATCAAACATCACGGACAAACTGCTGCTTCCCTTAAGATACGGTAGAACGTGGTGCTCTACCTCTAGTCGTCCTGCTCTCCAGTGCTCATGGACTGCCTCCCTCCAGATTCAGGCAGGAGCTGCTTAACATGGCAAAAGAGATTTAGATTTAGACTGTGGGAGGCATATGGATTTGTCCTTCCTCAGTACTTAGCTATGAGCAAGAGACAATGCTGCCAGGGTGTCAAAAGACCACTAAAGTAAACAGATCCCTCTGCAAAAAGGGAAGGCAGACTACAAAGCAGGCACAATGGAAACAAAAGCACCTCGATGCCAAGTGGAGGTTGTGTCTGCACAATATCAAATAAACCAATCGAAGGGTGAGAAAAATTAACACAAATTAATGTTTTGTCTACATAACCTAGCTTGTTTGCTTTCTCCTTATGACTGGAGTGAACAATTGCTTTTTATAGTATGTAGACACAGCCACCGTGTAAACAATTGGCACCTGAAGATGAGCTGTTGAATGCCGGTGGTGTAGACTATTGCTCTCCATTTTACAGATTGAATGGGGCAAATGGGATTGATGGGGGAAGCAAATCATATTACCAGAAGTGTGGATTGCAATGGCCAATCTATTCCACTGAAGTGGTTTCATTAATCTTGCAATGATTCAATTAATCAGTAAGATGACCAGCAATGATCTTTCTGAAAGGTGTTTTCTCCCATTTAGAGGATCAGATCCATTCATACACAGATACTTTCATTGTCTAACTTTTTTATAAAGAGTATATATGAATGACTTTTCCTAGCCGGAATCAGATTGTCCTTAGAACTTGAATTTACCTGGTCATTACTTAAACGTTCACTTCAATTTGCTTCTATTGAATCTACAGTCTTTTCTCTCAAAAATAAAAACAAAACCCATATCATGTAAAACTACCCAACCATAAGAACATAAATAATACTGAAGTGAGTCAAACCAAGCTGCTCAAAATTATGTCCCTGCAATACGCATTCATACATGCATGCATTTTCTTATTTATTTTTCACTCTGCATGGCACTTAGTGGATTCTCCACTTGAAGTCTTTCTTCAGTTATAGGAATGCTCTGAATTATTTCCTTCTATATTAATTCCCCTCTACTCCCCCAATTTTGTTTTTCCTGTAAGTCCTACTTGATGGATGGTGAAACCCCAGATCTCCCCTTCGAATCTCTGAAATACCTCCCCTCACTTAAACTCACTGTTTCATTCATCAGGTATATCCAGTATGCTACTCAACCCACCACGAATTTTTTATTTCAACAATTATGTTTTTCATTTCTAAGAAGTTGTAGACTGCCAGATCTTATTTCTTGGGTACTTCTTGTAGTTTAATAATCATGTTTACAAAAACCTCTTTTATCTCTGTGATGATATTGTATATTCTTAAAATCATTTTTTGATTGTTTCTGTTACTTTTCATTCCTGGGGTGTAAATTTTTTTTCTATTTGTTGTATCGGTGGTCTCTCTTTCATTGCATTAGCCGTCCTCATATATTAGTTAATTCTTGGTTTTTCACTGTTTTAGTTTAGGTTCCTTCAAGATGGAGCCTGCGAGAGTGGTTGTAGGTAGTTTATTTGAAAGGAATTCTAAGAAACACAAGCAAAAGAGCAACGAGAGTAAGACACAGAATCAGGAAAAGCCCATTTTAGGCAGCATTTGGAAGTTTCTCAGTTCCCCCTAGGACCTGAGAAGCAGAATGCCTTCCAGAACTGTTTGCTAAAGAGTTCCAGTCCCCTCATGAGTTGAGGGCTGCTCCTGGGAATGCTGACTCCCTCACACTTTTAACTGTGATTGCCTATGGGCCAAAGGGGCTCCCTCTGCTCTGGAGACAGCCCTTAGGCTTAAAATAGAAAAGACCTGCATTTGAGGTAGGACCTGGTCCGTGTCTATCCAGACAGGCATGGAAACTGTACAAGGCTGTGCAGCTGAAATTAGAGGTGGTCCAAAGAATCTTCTGCTTGTTCATATGTGCAAGATTTCTCTATCGTGTGTTCTACGTTGCGATCGTTCCTGACACAGTGACCTTTCTGCAAGAGTGGCCCCTGGGCAATCACATCAGTCCCAGTCTTTTAGCAGAAGCATCAAATCTGGCAGTGAGGGCTGCCCATCTAAAGCCGTCTTTTTGGATTCCCTCTTTTATTCCAGTCCATAGAGAATTCTCATTCTTGTTTTTAGGAATAACGGAATATTTTTTAATGCTGTCTATGATATCTTGCAGATGAGAAAGATTTTCACCTATGCTCAGCTGTCTGCCTAATGTGTAAATCAATCTCTCCTATTATATCTTAAAACCTCATGTCCGAGATCAAAGAGATTCTCTTATTTTCCAGCAAACTTGGATTTCAAGAACACCCCACATTTGCAACATTCACCTCTACCTGGTTTCACAAACATTGACTTCCTCTCTGCTATCATCTCACTGGAGTTCAAAATATTAATTAATAGAGATGATCCACTGATCCTCTGAAAAAGTCTCACAAGGAGAGCTCAAGGTAGTCTGTTTAAAACATTCCAAACCCCAAATCCTAAAATAATGTATCTATTAAATGTTTGATACCAGTGCTTTTTCACTACGTGAGATAGCTCTGCATTATTATGTTATATTTGTTTGCTAAGGCTGCCATAACAAGGTACCACAGACCGGGTGGCTTAAACACAGCCATTTATTTTGTCACAGTCTGGAGGCTAGAAGTCCATGGCAATGTATTGACAGAGTTGATTTCTTCTGAGGCCTCTCTCCTTGGCTCATAGATGGCTGCCTTCTCCCTGTGTGTTCATATGCTCTTCTCCCTGGACTCATCCGTGTCCAAATCTCCTCTTCTTAGAAGGACTCTAGTGCTACTGGGTTAGGGCTCACCTTAATGACCTCATTTTTAACTTAATTAACCCTTTAAAGACTTAAATCCAATCTCATTTTGAGGTTTTGGGGGTTAGGATTTCAATACAAGAATTTTAGGAGGACAAAATTCAGCCCATAACACCGACTTATTAAGAATTCTCCAGATTTTACTTCAACATTGTTCAAATGCAATGAAACATTATTCCAATCCCCATTTCACTTCTAATAGAGGGACATAGGTACCATTGCTGAAGACTTTTAAACTATGATATTATTTTACTCCACTTTTGCTAGAAAAACATATCTCCTAATAATTCCTTGGAGTGTACAGGAAGGAACACAGGAACATACAATAAACTAAAAGGATAAATATTTCGGTCGAATCTAAATACAGCAAAGCACCCCTAATATGGGATAATATTCTACAACTTATGTGAGAGGATGAAACTAAGCTTTAAAATAGTTTTAAATTTATTTTTTAAAATAATATATACATCTTGTTAAAAAAAATTAATTGAAGAGTTCAAAGGGATAGAGAGAGTAAAGAATGTCTTCTCCCACCTCAACCCTCAATTCCCAGCTGTCCTTCCCAGAGGCAACCACTATTATCTGTTAATTATCACTCCAGAGATATTGTATGGAACTGCAAACAAATATATTAATACAACCTTTTTGCTTTATACAGTTGGAGTATACTTTACACACATTTGGCATTGTGCCTTTTCCACTTTACAATCCTCACGATTACTCCATATCACAGAAAGAAACTATATCTAATTATTTTCAAAGGCTACATGTTATTCTGCTGTATGGATATACAAATAATTTTTAGCCATACCCTTCTGATGAACATTTAGCCTTTTGCGAGCATAAATAATGCTACAAAATAGCCTTCTTTATACAACTTTGCACAGATATGTAAGTACACTTGAAGGATAAATTTCCACCGGTGAAATTGCAAGTTCAAATGTTACCTGTATTCTCAATTTTGAAATATGTTGAGAAATTTCCCTTCAAAGAGCTTGCATCTATCTGGAATCCTACCAACTACATATGTGAGTACTTGCTTCCAACACTCTGTTAATACAAACTTCTGGAAATCTGTCAGTTTCATGAGCAAAAAGTGGCATATCATTATGTTTCTAATTTGCAAGTCCCTAATTATAGGTGAAATTGAGCATCTTTTCCTACACTTAAAAACACTGGGGCCAGGTGCAGTGGCTCATGCCTGTAATTCCAGCACTTGGGGAAGCTGAGGCAGGTGAATCTCCTGAGTTCAGGAGGAGACCAGCCTGGGACAACATGGCGAAATCCTGTCTCTACCAAAAATACAAAAAAATTTGCCGCACGTGGTGGCACAAACCTGTTGTCCCAGCTACTCAGGAGGCTGAGGTGAGAGGATCATTTAAGCCTGGGAGGCAGAGGTTGCAGTGGACCAAGATCATGCTGTTGCGTTCCAACCTGGGTGACAGAGTGAGATCCCATCTCAAAAAACAAATAAAAAATCCCCAAAAATGTTATTTCTTTTTTGAAAAGCTATTTGCTCATAATCTTTGTCCATTTATTATTTGTTATGTTTTTCTTAATTAAAAAAAAAAACAGGTTTTAAACAACTGTAGGGTCATATTTATTATTTCTAGAACAAGTGTCAGATGAACAGTGTAGGTTTCCAGGTCTGCTTAGGTCTCCTAAGTCTGCCTTGATAAATAAATAGCAGGGAATATGGATCCACCACTAGATAAGGAGTCTCCATACTACTTCTACTGAAAAAATCCTAATCATCTGAATAAATGGAGAGAGACATGTGCTCATTGATGAAATGACTTAACAGTAAAAGATGTCAGTCCTCCCTAATCTCCACGTGCAATGCAATGCCAATAAAAATTCTAAGCAGAATTAGTTTTAAAGGAATTCTATGAATTCATACTGCAATGTGGAAGAATACAAGTGTACAAATAGCTAAGTCAATTTTGAAAAAGAGGAGCAAATAAAAAGAATCATGTTCTATCACAGAGCAATGTATCCAAAAAGCTTTAGTAAGAAAAACATTATGGCAATTAAAAAACCTTCAAGAGAACATAAAAGATCTCAGAAAAATCGGAAAGTGGGATACTGCTTAGAAAATGATATAGGGGAAACTCGATAGAGAAAAACAGTATTGAATTTCTACATATGCTGTATTAAAATTGGATGCCAGATGGAATAAAGACCAAAATAAGAAAGGTAAAATTAAAATGGAAATACTTTCATACTGCTGTTGAGATTATAAATTAGTATAGTAAAATCAGTAAATTAGTATAGCTGCTGTGGAAAACAGCATAGAGATATTTCCCCAAAAACCCACAAAAATAGAATTACCATATGATCCAGCAATCCCACTCTTGGATATTTACCCAAAAGATTTGAAATCGATTTGTTGAAGAGATATCTGATTTCCCATGTTTATTGCAGCACTATTCACATAGTAGCCAAGATAAGGAATCAACCTAAGTTTCCATCAGTGGATAAACGATTTTTTTAAATGTGGCATATATACACAACGGAATACCATTCAGCCTTACAAAAGGAAGGAAGTTCTGTCATCTGTGACAACATGAATGGAATTGGAGAACATTATGCTAAGTGAAGTGTCAGGCTCAGAATGACAAATATTGCGTGTTCACACTTACATGTGGAATCTAAAACAATTGAATTCATAGAAGCGAAGAACAGAATGGTAGTTGCAGAGTCAAGGGAGTAGAGGGATGGGGAGAGGATGGTCAAAAGGTAAAAAATCTCAAACAGAAGGAATTTTTTTCTTTTTTGAGTTTTATCACACACTGTGGTGAATATTTGAGGTGATGGATATATCAACTGGCTTGATTTAATTACTCCACATTATATTCCTAAATTATGACATCATTTATTACTCCATGAATTTAAATCCTCTGGAATTAAAAATAAAGCAAGCCAATAGAAGAAAATGTTCAGGGCATGCTTGAAACTTTCTAAAATACATACCCAAATCAAAAACATGTCTAGCTGTCTATAAAATAAAGGGCATTATAGGCAAAGTCAATGGACAGATCGTGGTTTTGGGGAAGATATTTGCAACTTCTAAAACGGAAACAGGATTGATATTTATTAATAGACCACCTACAATCTCCTGGAAATTAATGAGAAAAGGTAGAAAACACAGTAGAAAATAAAGTGGAGGACAATTATTATGCAGTTAACAGCAGGGAAAACCTAAATGGCTATCGAGTTCTTGCAGGTCAGGTTTCCTGGAAGGGAGACTGGCAATGCAGATTATAATGAAGGAAGTTTATTAAGAAGTGCATTCAGGATCAACACCTATTGTTATGGTCTAGATGTGGTTTGTTTGTCCTCACCAAATGTCATGTTGAAATTTAACCTGCAGTGTGGTGGTGTTCAGAGGTGGGGCCTAGAGAGAGGTGTTTGGATCATGAGAGTGCATCTCTTATGAATGACTTGGTGCCATTCTTGCAGTCGTGAGTGAATTTTTGCTCTCATGAGATTGGATTGGTTCTGGGGAATAGATCCGTTTCTGTTAGAGTGGTTTGTTATAAAGCCAGGATGCCCCTCAGGTTTGGTCCCTGTGTGGATAGGACTACTTCCCCTTTGACCTTCAACATGTTTTGCCTCAGCTTTTGTGCCAGAAGTCGACCAGATGCCAGCATCATGCTTCTTGTAAAGCCTCCAGAACCATGGGCTAAATAAACCTCTTTTCTTTGTAAATGATCCAGCCTCAGGTATTCCTTTATAGCAACACAAAATAGACTAAGACACCTTTGGAAGAAGAAAAGGAAGAAGGTATGGGCCAAGGGAGAAGTTGGTCTGTGATGCAGTCTCAACAAAGGACTTGGCGTACCTAAGGGGAGCTCCAAGTTGGAACAGTGTGGCAGATTGTATTTTCCAAAAACACCTGCCATAACATCTTCTATAGTACACGCTGTTCTTACAGTGTGACTGTGATACTCCTCTATAAAAAAGGAAGGTCTATATCTACTTTCCTTAGAACAGGGTGAGTTTTCTTGATTATATCAACCAACAGAGAATAACAAAAGCAATGCTATGTGGCTTTAAAGGCCGTAGAACTTCTGAGTTGTTTGCTTATTCTTGAAGTATTCTGCTGCCATAGAAGCAATCTGACTGGCCTGAGACCACCATGCTATGAGAAAGACCAAACTAGCTCATATGGAAAGACCAGACTAGCACACAGCAAGGCCCTGAGATTACATAAAGAGAGAGAGATGCCTAGCCAACCTTCAGTTGATTTGGCTGTCTGTTATTTTAGTTCTAACCATTATTTGGCAGAAACCCTAAGCCACAACTTCTTAGCTGATCCCTTTCCAAATTACTGACTCACATAAACCTTGCAAAATAATAAAATGATTCTTGTTCTTTTAAGTCACTAAGTTTCAGGTGATTTAATATGCAGCAATAGATCACTGGAACACATGGCTCTTCAGAATTTGGGCAAAAGATCTCTATTTTATGTGCCTACATCTACCCATCATTGAATAAAGACTGGTCTGAAATTCAGGAGTGACTTTGGGCAAGATGGCTTTCTTCAACCTAGGGCAATTCTCAAAAAGTGTTGATATCTGAGGACTGTCAATCAGCAAAACTCCCAGAAACTTAGGGTGTTTCAGTGTTGAGCCAGGATCTGGATGGCATATCACAGCCTCCATCATAGTCCACCACTTGTACCAGTTAGATCACTTCTTTTTACAAGTTCTGCGACCACTTCAAGACACTGGCTGGCCTCTTTCCCATGAGAAACTTAGATAGGAAGGTAAGTGGCATGACCCACAGCCTCTGCTGCTGCAGCTTGTTTTAAGGCCCCAGCTGATTTTCATCCCTTTCCTTCTTTATCACTTATTCTAGACTCCCCACACCTTCAGTTAGAACATCTCCTGGTCTAAGGGACTTATCCGATGGGGTGACCCAGATCCTCATCACTGAAGAGCCCAACTCTTTGTCACCAAAGTTTTCTGTGGCAGCTATAATTATCCATTTAAATCAAAGTTGGGCAAGTGAATACTAAGATACCAAAGTGGAACTTATGGGTGCTAAATACATTTTTCTTCACTGTATTCTGTACTAGAAGTCCTATCTCCTCCTGAATCAGAGTCAGTTGGTCTAACGTGGTCTTATGTGGGATGCCATGTTGATGAATAGAAGGTTCTGTAAATCCTCCGATAGTGGTGCTGGCAACAGCTATGAGAAAAGAAAAGAATATGTGCCTATTCCCGTGAGAATGAATTGATGTCCCTCTAAAGGTGAATGGTTTCAAGATACTCAACCTGCCATCAAATGGTTCATCAAGAGATAGTGTCAAATTGGGGGGTGAGTTCAGGGTTACTTTCTGTTGGTGGCAGTTCAAACTTCTGGCAGTGACAGTAGCTAGATAGTAGGCAGTAGCTAGATAGGCCATAGTGAGTAGGAACCCATCCATAGCTTCCATCCCTGTCACCATGGTGATTTTATTCCTGTGTCCATTGTGCCAGACACTCAAATAGCCAATGACGCATGCAGTTTACATCACCTGACCAGTTATTGTGTCAATTTGGCTGTGCAGTGCTTCTTTCATGGTAGATGCTCTCTGGTAGACATTATCATATTGCAAGATTTTCACATTTCATAACTTATTCCCATACATCAATGCACATACATCTAACCCAGACCATGTTTTTACAGACCTTCCAATCATTCTCTTTCAGGCCCCAATGAACTGGCAAAGTCATTTTCTATTGCCATAAGTCCATATATACTCGAACTTTGGTCCACTTATTTTCCTACAGAAAGAATATGACCAGGTGTACCACCCAAAATGTAGCCTATTTGTAGTATTTCCCCTCACAACTACATTTGAAGGCCATCTGTGACTGGGCTGTGTTGCAGTTTCTGTTCTTGTTATCTATGGATACATAACCCAAAATTCAGTGGCTTTAAACACAACATTTATTTTTCTCACATAGCTCAAATTTGGACAGGACTTTGTGGGAACAGCTTGCTTTGCTCCATGTAACAGGTGGGGCAGCTGACAGCTGGGTCTGGACTCATGAGAAGGCTTGCTTACCCACACGTCTGCGGTTGATGCTGGCTCTTCACTGGGATCTCAGTAGCTGTTGTGGCTGAAAGACCTACACACACACACACAGCGTTTTAATACGGCTATTTAGCATTCACAAAGCATGATGGCTTGGTTCCAAGAGCAAACATCTCACGAAAAAGAAAGGACCACGAGGAAAACATAGCACCTTTTATGACCTAGCCTTGGAAATTGCCCAGTGTCACCTCAGTTTCATTGTCTTCATTAGAAGTGAGGGACTAAGGCCAGCCTATATACAAGGAGAGAAGAATTAGGCTCTATATTTTGCTAGGGGTCAAAAGAATGTCACAGAATATCAAAAAATTTTCAGGCATGTTTTAAAATCACACTAGCTTACACATAACCAAGTCAACCTATCTGTGAACCAAGCTGGGCTTTTTCCTTCCTTTGTCAGCTGGTCATGGGGGTCCTCCAATTTGGCCATGAATGTGAGCTAAGGGAGATGCACTAGGGTAAGAGTATTCGTGACATGGCAGTCTGAGTCACCTGCTTGTGCCACTGATTTTTGTCCTCTGGTCCTAATTGGGCTGGATCCCAGATGTACCATTTCCATATTACAATGGATAGCCCCTAGGCTTGTCCAACTTTATGCCACAGAAGGGCTGACAGAATCTATCTTATCATGGGAAGTTCTAGCCAGATGGTCATGTGATTAACCATGGTCAGATACTTCATTTCTACCAGGATCTGGTAGCTGGCCAGGTGGCAATTTTTGAATGGCATACTATCGTTCTCTATAGATGGCATGCCCTTGCTCCAGAACTTCAGGACTCATTATAAAATCTACACAGCATCTTTTCCCACCTCAGATACCTCTAATATTACAGGATCTGCTGAGTCATACATTCCAGTTGGCAGGAATGCTAGTCCAGCATTCTGGATGTGCTACAGAGCTTCTTCCTGTTCTGGGACCCATGCAAAGCTGACAGTTCTTCATATGGAATATACTACCATCAAAACCCAAAGAGAGGCTGGGTGCAGTGGCTCATGCCTGTAATCCCAGCACTTTGGGAGGCCAAGGTGAGCAGATCACCTGAGGTCAGGAGTTCAAGACCAGCCTGACCAACATGGCAAAACCCCGTCTCCACTAAAAATACAAAAATTAGCTGGGTGCAGTGGTGGACACCTGTAGTCCCAGCTACTTGGGAGGCTGAGGCAGGAGAATCACTTGAACCCTGGAAGGGGAGGTTGCAGTGAGCCGGGATCACGCCACTGCACTCCAGCCTGGGCGACTGAGTGAGATCTCAAAAAACAAACCAAAGAGAGATCATTGTACTACGTCTTTCTTTGTGGCGGGAAGTATGAGATGCAATACTTTGTCACTGTTCCAACTACTTTGTGATAGAAAGTTTTGGTATGCTCCAAGCCACTGAATTCCTAAAATATTACTAATATGGTTAGTCCCTAAGTCTTTAAGTGCTCATCTCATACTGTTAAGCACATGTGTCTCACCATAGCTTCTAACACCCTTAACACTTCTTGCTACATTTAATCAAGTTAACAAAATATCATTGATGTAGTGGAAAAGTGTGTTGTTCTTCAGGATGTCTAGACAGTCCTAGTTTCTTCAGACTATTAAGACAAAGGGCTGAACTATTCATATTTGTCATTTGTAGACTGTAAATGAGTACTATTTTCTGTTCCAAGTGAATGCAAACTGTTTCTTATCCTCTTTTCCGAATGAAGCGGAAAGAATGTACCACCAGATCAAAGGCCACATCCTGCATTCCTGAGGTCATATTACTGTGCTCTAGAACAGATACCACATATGGCACTGCAGAGGCAATTGGGCTATACTCGGTTGCATTTGAAGTAGTCTCATGTCATCCTTCAGGTTTCATCTGGCTTTTATAGGTGCCAGACTTGTGAATTAAATGGAGATTATGCTAGAGACCACCTCCGAATTATTTATGTCCTTGAGGGAGACACTGTTTTCTGCTCCCGTACCTCCCAGGGTCAAAGATTTTCTGTAATTACTATGTTCATGGGGTGGACACAGTTTCAGAGCTTGACTTATTTGACTGTGACAGCTTTTATCTCACAGAAGAAGAAACTAATATGGGATCCTGCAAACTCCCAGTGATGTCCATTCCGAGGAAGTGACCACAGAGTGGGTTTGTGGACCCATTGGACCTTCTATGAGCCCAGTCTGGGCCAGAACTTCATGTATTACTTAGCTCCCATATGCCCATGCAACAGTGGGGCTATGATGACTCTTCAGATCCCTTTAAGAAAGCACTAGGGCAACCAGTACCATATATTCTGTGACAGTGCTGCAGGTTTCTGCCTTCTGGAAAACTAGCCCCTTCTCCAGTTCAGTGGGTTTCAGGTTAGGAAACTGGCTTAGGTTCACAAACTGGATAAAAAGATGTTTTTTTTTTTTGGTGGGGGGAGGCAACTGTGTTTAGTCTCCTAATCAACCATCTTTAGTTTCTTTAGCCTGCATCTATTGAGCAGTACCCTTGTGGACTTTTCATCTAGCTTGTTCTTAAGGATGATGTGTTTATTAATCATTTCCATGGTTCTCTGGCTGCCACTCAGATCTGCCACTCATTGTGATAGTCATGACTGACTTGATTCTGATGGTAAAATGCAACCAACTCAGTGTCTCTGACTCAGGCATCTCATGTCTTTATTATTTTGCGATCCTAACATCTTTGTTAGTAGCAGTAGTAAGTCCAGTCATATAATCTTGCTCCGGTTGTCTATCTGTGCATAGTGTCATAAAAAAACAATGATTTTATTATGTCTCATGATATTGTGGGTTAAGAATTTAGGCAGGGCTCGTCTGGACAATTCTTCTGTTCCAATTGGCATCAACTGGGATCAATCCGTGCCACTCAACTGGCTGCTTTAGAAGTCTAGAGGGTCCTAGATGGCACAGGCCTCTCATGACAGCAAGGATAAATGGGCCCTTTCCTTACTGTCTCAGGGGGTTCTGTCTCTCACAAGATAGTCAGACTTCTTACACGTTGGCTCAAGTATCTAAGAGCAAATGTTCCAAGAGGCCCAGAAAAAATCTGCAAGGTTTTTAAGGACCTAGCTTTAGAAGTTCCAGAACTTTATTTCTTCTATATTCTAATGATCGAACAGGTCCACTTAGGTCAGTGAAGACACAAAAGAAGGAGAATGAGACTCTACCTCCTAATTAGCGAAATAGTAAAGTATTTGAGGCCAATTTTAATCACAAATGATACCTCTTACTGCCAACCATAGATTAGAAAAGAAAGTCACTTTGGTGTGACAATTTTCTATTAGTCTTTCAAGTTTCTGCACCTCTTGTAAGCAGAGGCACTGACTGCCTTTGTTCCAGACTATCTTTTTCGTTTGTTTGTTTTTTGAGTCAGGGTCTCTGTCATCCAGGCTGGAGTGCAGTGGCGCAATCTTGGCTCACTGCAACCTCCACCTCCTGGGTTCCAGCAATTCTTGCGCCTCAGCCTCCCAAGTAGCTGGGATTACAGGCGTGCGCCACCACACCCAGCTAACTTTTGTATTTTTAGTAGAGATGGTGTTTCTCCATGTTAGCCTCAAACTCCTGACCTCAAGTGATCTACCCACCTCTCTCCCAAAGTACTGGAATTACAGGCATGAGCTACCATACCTGGCAAGACTATATTTTTAAGGGGGTTTGTATAACAAAGCATGGTCAGATAATTTTACTGATAAGATTCAAAAGGTCTGAAACCTCTGCCCTCGGCCTCCCAGGTTTGGACAGAGCCTTGTCCTGTTTCCTCACTCAGATGATCAGGGATGTTCTGACAAGCTCCTGACAGCTCTGTGTTTCAGCCTTTTTATTGTTTGTCTTTGCCTGTAAAGTCCTCTGTCTGGTGCATGCTTATTTCCCTCTATTACTGTATTCAACCTCTTGTCTCTTCCTCAGACTGGAAAGCTTTTGACTGTCAGTGTTCTTTTTGAATTTACAATGGATCTGCCCTGCCTTTTCTGGGTAGTGCTTGGCTTATGATCACCATCTGTGGCTAGATGGATGGGTAGTGGACAAATGGAGAGGATCTCATATTGGCCCTCTTTTTATTGTGCTTCCTCCTAGCTTCTCCACGCATTTTATTGGTCCATTCATTGCTCCCAACATGCTGCAAGGAAAAACTCTACCATCATTTATTGAGGGAAATGTCCGTTCCACTAATCTGGAGGCTTTCTCTTTTCTAGATTGTATAGATGCTAACATCTATATTATTATGTATCATAGATCTGATCCAATTTGTCTTCAGCTTGGAAGCATAAATAGAATCTAAGTAGAATACTGATGCACATATAAGAAATATTTTATTTCTAATAAGGGAGAGAAGGGAAAAATCAAAATAAGATGAAGATCAATAAAAAACAGGACAAAGTACTGTAGACTATATCAAAGTACTGAAAATAAGTGCTAGTATCATCAAGAAGCTTGAACATTCTTGAACCTGGTGCCTTACCCATAATAGGTGTTCAATATATATTGATAATTCCTGATTGAACATTATTCATTCAAAGCAGAGAAATAATCTTTTCCTTTATATATTGCTTCCGTGTTTTCATTTTAAAACATCGTGAAAAATGATTTTTAGAAAATCATTAAAAACAATTTGTGCTTTTCTTATAATTAGCCATGGTGCACAAAACAAAACCAGATTTGTATAAATTGAACACCTTTCTACCTAAGCAGGGAGAGCAGAATTTTGAAAAGATATCAAGGCAGTACATCTATAGCATGAAAACCCATTTTATTTTTTGTTCAAATGGAGATATGTTTGAGAGTAAAATAAGTTAGTGTTAATAAATACAATGGAATAACAAGCATGATGGGATCACCCCAGGCAAACCGAACATCATATAGGCATCCTATCCATGACTTGCCAAACTGATGACGACAGTGATTCAGACCCAAACGTGCAGTGAATAGTTTCTCATTATGTGATTCATTGTCACTCAGCCAGTTTTAGACCCAGTAGATAAGTTAGTCAACACCAAATGGAAAAGAACATTTTTAATTCGAATAAATTACTTAAATCTACCATAATGTTTTTGTTAACCTGCAATCAGAATTGAATTCTAATAAATTTCTTTTTCTCTAAGTCACTCATGCATTTCATTACCCGATTTATTACGAAATTTTACAATCGCTTTTCAGTACTTATTTTCTTAACTTCTCGGCAACTTTAGAAATTTATCACCGCTACTTTTCAAAACATTGTATTTACCCTGTTTTCCAGTACAGAATTCCTGCCTCTGCTCTGCCCCAGTTTCTCTGCTTCCTCTCTGGACCCCACTGTAGCCTATTCTTTCTTCATCTGTTTCTTCTTTTCTCACATCTTGTACAAGCCCTGGGAAGTCTCCTACACTCCCCTAGCTTTAGTTGCCATCTACTTATTGCTCACTCTTATATCTTCACTCCTGTCCAGGTCTCAATTTTTTTCTGAGCTCTAAACCTATATAAATGACTACTGTTGGACTTCTCCATTTAAATGTTTCCCAAGAACCTCCAAGAATTCAATAAAATTTAATGTGTTCAAATCTACATTCATCATCTCAACAATGCACCCAACTTCTCCTCCCTCAATGTTCTCTCTCTCACTTCCACAATGAAAATAAGAAATGAAGCAGCTAAACAATAATTACAATAATAATACTGCTTATATAACCTTTTAGGGATATGTCTACACAAACATGTGAGATGGATATTGAGACAATTTCTAAATAATTCAGAACAAATAGCTTACAAGTGTGGGCAGAGGGAGGCTTGGAAGAAGACAGTTTATTTGGTCAGATACGTTCCCATTAAACCAGAAACCCATATTTTTCCCCTGACTCCCTGTTCTTATTCTACATCCATTGGGTCACCAAGTACTGTCAATTCTACCTCCTGAAAGTTCTCTTCCTTCCATCTCTACTGTATTAGTCCGGTCTCACTCTGCTAATAAGGACATACCCGAGACTGGGTAATTTATAAAGGAAAGAGGTTTAATTGACTCACAGTTCAGCACAGCTGGGGAGGCCTCAGGAAACTTACAATTACAGCGGAAGGGGAAGCAAAGACATCCTTCTTCACATGGTGGCAGCAAGGAGAAGTGTCATGTGAATGGGGGAAAAGCCTCTTATAAAACCATCAGATCTTGTGAGAACTCACTCACTATCAGGAGAACAGCATGAGGGAACTACCCCCATGATCTAATCATCACACATGAGGTTCCTCCCACAACATGTGGGGATTACAATTTGGATTATAATTCAAGATGAGATTTGGGTGGAGACATAGAGCCAGACTATAATACCTACTGTCACCAATTTTGACTAAGCTAACACCATCTCCCAGTCTCTCAACCAATCATTCCACCTCCAAACTTGCCTCTCTCTAGTTCATTTTCATATTGTGGCAAGACAGATTTCCAGCCACACAAATAAAATCAGTTTGCTTTTCTGCTTAAAACTATTCCCTGGCTCTTACATACATTTCAAACAACATGACTTACATACCCCTCTACTATCTGGCCCTGCCTACCTCTCCAGACCTCTTTCATACCTCTTCCTTTCGCACTTCTTACTGGAGCTCCTGAGCCCAACCAGGCACTTACTTGCTTCTGAGACTTAACACCTCCTATTGTCACTCTTGGCACATTTTCTCCTTCATCTGGCTTACTCCTACTCAATCTACTCCTACTAGCTCAAATACCATTTCCTCAGGGAGCCACTGGCTGTTCCCAAAACTACATTAGGTTCCTTCGTATGTGCTCCTATAACACTCTTTGAATTAGGTTGAAACACATGAAATTGCCTTGTTGTAAATCAGTAACAGTCAAACAAAAGGAAATTTATATAGTTCAAGCCAATACTTGAATCTGCTAGACTATAAATTCCCTAAGGGTAGGAACCTGGTCTATCTTGTACACTGCCTTACACAGTTCCTGGCACATGGTAAAAAGTCAATGAATATTTGTTGAATAAATGAATGAACAAATAATGTTCAAGAACAAATACATTTTCTTGAAATGTCATTTTAAATGACCCAATTAAAGCTATGAAAATTTTCTCCGTAATGCTGATATATTGTTTTTGTTGTACCAGTACTTGCCTAGTCATTTAGTTTGATTAAATACTCACAAATATATATACTGAGATTTTAGCAGAGTATGCTTATGTGAACCAGTAAGCAATATCTTGACCTACAGAGCACAAACCTGGAGTAATCTGATAAAAGTCACCACTCTTTATGAGCATGAAAGAAGGCAAAGAATCCAGGGAAAACTCAAATCAAAAACTCTAATAAAGCCTAAAATTGTTTAGCCTCTGTAGAAAGTCTTACAGTGACACCTTTGAAAATGTGATTCCTGGGGTTCTACTTTGAAAAAACACCTTAAGAATGGGGTATTTTCAATGAGAATCATTCAACAGGCCTATCACTTTGCATATTGGATAGCCTCTCAAAAGATGAATATGGGCACGCTAGCACTTTGCTAATTCCCATTAACTACAGCAATCCTTAGTGAATTGCTGCATTAATGAGGAAGTCATTGCCTATACAGAGCCTGCAAACAGAGGAGTGTGTCTTTGCTTCAGTTCTTTTGACAAGTGTAGCTCTGCTTTAATTATTTATGCTCATACACCACAGCATAGGAGCACTTGCAAATATTTTGTATGAGTGATGAAGTTTTAGTAATAAGAGCCTTCACTCCATCTTGCTGCTGTTAAAGCTTACAGAGAAGCAGGGTGAGAATGTAAGGTTTTTGTGGATTAGTCAACTAGGAATTAACAGGATTCCCTAGGATGGAGTTCTAAATAATACAATGAAAATAAATATCTACAAGCACGATTCTTATTTTTTTCAAGCTTTTTAACAGCCCTCAGAAGACCCTAAGATGAACCGCAAAGAAAATAACAAGAAATGAAGCTGCTAATGATAATAATAATTACGATAATAATACTGCTTATATAACTCTTTATGGATATGTCTACACAAATATGTGAGATGGATGTTGAGACAATTTCTAAATAATTCAGAACAAATAGCTTACAAGTGTGGGCAGAGAGAGGCTGGGAAGAAGACAGTTCATTTGGTCAGAATCCTCCAGCCTATATTGGTCAAATTTGCTGAATGATTTATCATATCACTCCTTAAATATTCCAACTTTACTATTTAATTCCAATTCTGTATGTAACTTTCTTTGGACGGAGGCCAAGTAATTTCATCTCTCTGAGAACAAATCTCTTTTTGTTCAGCAGAATGAGATCCAGCTTAGAATATCTGCAACATCTTTCCCAGCCCTGGTGTTTTTGGTTCTATGAAATTCACGATCCTAGATTTATTGTCGCTTATTCTTTCAATAATAATTTATCGAGCTGCACCTACCATATACTAAGGACCAAGGAGAAGTGCATCCATAAGGTTGTCTAAAGACAATATTAAGTGTTGCCCACAAAGCCCTGCTTCACCTCCAATCTTCCACCCTTCCACCATGTACACAATCAGACACAGTCACCTTGTTTCATTTTATTTTGTTTGTCATTTGTTTTAATCGGGATTAAAAAAAAATATGAAGGGATTTATAGGTTGTTTTCAGACCCACGGAGACTTGAAGCATAAGGTATAAAGTATGCTCCTCCTTTTTTTCAGTTTTATTGAGGTATAATTGACAAATACAAATTGTATATATTTAAGGCACACAACTTCATGTTTGGAGGTATACATATATATGATAAAATGATCACCACCAGCAAGCTAATTAACATGTCTGTTACCTCACTTGGCATTTTTTCTTTTTTTGTAATAAGAATGCTTAAGATCTATCTCAAGTATAATACAGTCACTACGCTATATATTAGATCTCCAAAACTCATTCATCTTACATAAATGAAACTTTGTGTTCTTTGACCACCACTCCTCCCTACCTCCAGCCTCTGGCAACCACTATTCAACTCTCTGCTTATATGTGTTGGACTTTTAAAAATTCTACCTAGATGTGAGATCACGTGGTATTTGTCTTTGTGTCTGGCTTATGTCTCATAGCATAATGTCTTTCAGATTATATCCACATTATCACAAATGGCAAGATTTCCTTTTTTTTTAAAGGACAAATAGTATTTTATTTTTTTATATACCACATTTTATCCATTCATCCATTGACAGATATTTAGGTTGTTTCCATACCTTGACTATCGTGACTAATGCTATATGAACATGGGAGTATGGATATCTCTTTGAGATCCTAATTTCACTTGCTTTGGATATATACCCAGAATTGAAATTTCTGGGTCATATATGGTAGTTCTGTTATGCTCCTCCCTTTTTCCTCAATCCTCATAGGGAGCCTTATTTGCCTTGGCTCTCAGAGTCACAAAATCCCCCTGGGTTTCTCATCTAGCACTAGACCCAAAAGTAACTTTCTGTATTCACTCAGCTAAACAAAGAGCATCGGAGAGCAGAGGGGTCCTGTCACTCAACAACTAGAAGGGGAGTTAAACCACTGACCCAGGCTACGGACATTCCACACCCACGTGCTGCTCACTAACCTTGAAGAATGAAAAGTGAACCAAAGACTCCATAGGGCAATCAGATGGCATTAAATGGCTACATTAAGAAATCTTCAGGAGATTACGATAATAATACTGATAATAAAAAGAGTTATATAAGCAGTATTATTATCGTGAGCTGTCCAAATAAAAGAACAAGTAACAATTCAACTTGGGCAGTAAAATGAATGGGAAACATGGAATAGGAGAAAGACCTTGTAAATTACTGGATCTACCAGATTGAGTTCTACAGTTCATTATATCACAGCCTTAGCCAATCAAACTAAAAGAAATGGAAAGAGGAAAAACTCGTCTGAGAAAAATTTACTGTCTTAAGAATATGTGTCCAGCCTTCACACTGCTCCCGAGCCCAACCTTTAGATAAATAATTTTACATTAATAAGAGATTTTATATTTTTTTTTCTTTTGCTGGAAAATTATGTGACTCAATGCTCTTAAGTAAAAAGGAATTTAGGGCCTGAATCAGTACTTCAATCTTGGGTCTTTCTTGTAACACAAAATAGTCTCATTAGTAATAACAAAAAATTGAAAATACTAAAAATGATTCTATTCAACTATTCAACAAATATTTATTGAACGCCTGGTATGAGTCAAGCCCTATTCTTTTTTTTTTTTTTTTTTTTTTTTTTTTGGAGACGGAGTCTCACTCTGTCGCCCAGGCTGGAGCGCAGTGGCTTGATCTCAGCTCACTGCAAGCTCCACCTCCCGGGTTCCCGCCATTTTCCTACCTCAGCCTCCCAAGTAGCTGGGACTACTGGCGCCTGCCACCTCGCCCAGCTAATTTTTTTGTATTTTTAGTAGAGACGGGGTTTCACCATGTTAGCTAGGATGGTCTCGATCTCCTGACCTCGTGATCCACCCACCTCGGCCTCCCACCAAGCCCTATTGTTAATTCCCTATTTGTAGAATATGCAGCAGGAACAAAATAGACATGGTCCCTGACCTAACAAAGCCCACAGTCTATGGAAGAGGAAGACAATAAACAAATACACATAAAAAGTAAGTATATAATTGCAATTTTTAAACAAAGCAAAAACAAAACCAAAAAGGCCCGGAGTTTTCTGAGAGACTCTTGGGGACGGGGGTAGGGAGCATCGAATTAAGGAATGACTTCCCTGAGGAAGTGGCAGTTGATATGAAAACTAAAGGATAAGAAGGACTTCGTAGGAGATGCATAATTAGGGCATGTGCCAACATCAACCATGCTGGCAATGGAATCTGCTTAGCATACGGAGAGAAGCTCCTGCGCATGCGAATGAAGGCCGACATTTCCAAAAACGTTGCTTTGTTTACAAAAATAAAACGAATGCTTGGTGATCTTCAGGCAGAAACATACTGATGAAGTGGGAATAACTCTGATCAAACTCAAAGTCTGGTTTGTTGTCAAAGTAAAAAAAATTCATCTCTCAATAGTGAAATATATATATACACACACACATACACATATATTTGTCTTATTCTCATGCTGAATTTTAAAATTGTATCTAAAGATTTCCAAAAACTCAAATCTTTATTATTTATTTATTTATTTATTTATTTATTTATTTATTTATTGAGATGGAGTCTCACTCTGTCGCCCAGGCTGGAGTGCAGTGACACAATCTCAGCTCACTGCAACCTCCACCTCCCAGGCTCAAGTGATTCCCCTGTCTCAGCCTCCTTGAGTAGCTGGGATTACAGGCATGTGCCACCATGCCCAGCTACTTTTTGTATTTTTAGTAGAAATAGGGTTTCTCCATGTTGGCCAGGCTGGTCTCAAACTCCTGACCTCAAATGATCCACCCACCTTGGCCTTCCAAAGCACTGGGATTACAGGCGTGAACCACTCTGCCTGGACTCCAAAGACTCTTTCTATAGCTTTCTTTAGTAGTCTACTCTAATACTGAACTACCCTCAGTGCCAGTGATTTTTCTTTTTTTGACATGGAGTCTCACTTTGTCACCCAGGCTGGAGTGTAGTGGCATAATCTCAGCTCACTGCAATCTCTGCCTCCCAGGTTCAAGCAATTCTGCTGCCTCAGCCTCCCAAGTAGCTGGGATTACAGGTACGTGCTGTCACGCCCAGCTAATTTTTGTATTTTTAGCAGAGACGGGGTTTCACCATGTTGGCCAGGCTGGTCTTGAACTCCTGACCTCAAGTGATCCACCTGCCTTGGCCTCCCAAAGTGTTGGGATTACAGGCATGAGCCACCGTGCCCAACCTGTGATGTTTTTCATAGTACACGTTGTTTTGTGCATCTTCAATAAGACTATCTGTGGGTGTGTATAAAAACATATACATAAGAAAATGTAATCATCATGTGTCTGCATAAAAGTCTATTTATAATGTTGAAGACTATCAGCAAAATTTTTTTCTATCTTCTCTAGAACATATATTATAGCTCATTATGAGTGTAGAATGTTATTCTACACTTTTCTAGACTTTATTACTAGGAAATTGGCATTAAAATATATACACACATACACACACATATATATATATATTTTTTTTTCGCTCACATATATAAATAATGCTGGACCAAAAAATAAAGATAGTCAGATTGTTAATAGATAATGAGTTCACAGTTTAATGGGTGAAATGGACAAAAATTGTCATCTACAAAATATCCCTACAGCAATGCCATCTAGCAGTATTAAGTATTATTGCTGGCCAGGAGTGGTGGCTCACGTCTGTAATCCCAGCATTATGGAGGCTGAGACAGGCAGATGACCTGAGGTCAGGAGTTCGAGACCACCCTGGCCAACATGGAAAAATCCCATCTCCACAAAATATTAGCCGGGCACAGTGGCGGGTGCCTATAATCCCAGCTACTTGATAAGCTGAGGCAGGGGAATCGCTTGAACCAGGAAGCAGAGGTTGCAGTGAGCCAAGACTGTGCCACTGCACTCCAGCCTGGGCGACAGAGCAAGACTCCATCTCAAAAAAATTTTTTTAATAAATAAAATAAAGTATTATTGCTTCTCCTTGATCATTTCCTAAGCCTGTTCTCTCTTTTCATATTCCCTTTATTTTCCCTTCTGGCCTGGTGCCACACTTGCATTACCAGGGTTACACATTTATATTTCTAGCCTAAACCTTTTGGTAATCTCTTTTCTCTCCTATGAATTACCA